>NC_068361.1:96541868-96544368 GCF_020536995.1 Dreissena polymorpha | reverse complement strand
TCAAAGGTGATGGTTGCCATTTCCGGGACCAGAGCTTTGTCACTGTTCTATTGTTAATTTATGTTTGACGATTTGAGGCGCTGCCATTTGATACTTTTCGGGCGTACGTTGTTTTGTTTGTTGCATAGGTGTTGGTTGGCCATGACTTTGCCATCCAGAGTTTGTACTTGCGCTCTTGTCCCCTATAACGAACGAATAGTTTCCCGTCGCGGGACCAGGCCTTTTCCACCAACTCCGGCTCTTTAAGACGCAATGAAGCAAGAACTTTTGCATTGATTTTAGTCAGGTCTTCATTGATAAAAATGTCAGTACCTTTCAGAAGCTTGGCGCGTTTCATGATTTCAATTTTCGTTTGGCGCCTGACGAATTTAACAATGACTGGCCTGCATTTATGTCGAGCATATTTTCCAAGGCGATGAGCAACGTCAATATCCCTGGTCTCGATATGTGTGCCAAGCTTTTGATTCAACATTAAGACCGTTTCGTCGGCCACGGCCAGTGATGTCTGTTGGTCTGTATCGTTGGAGAGGCATGTGATACTTTTGCTATTCCTTTGGCAGTATTGTTCTCGTTCGTTTAGCTCGGATGTGTGGCTGCAATCTTGGTCATATTGCGTTTTTTTAGGGCATCTAATTCAAACCTTTGTTCCTTAATTGTTGTTTTCAGTGAATCTATTTCGTTTTTATTTTCATAAAGGCTACCTTCCAATATTTCGAGGTTTTTCAGTATACTTCATAGAAACTTTTCCTTTATTTGATCGAGAATATCTTTAAATATCGTTCTAATTAAGGAAGTTTCATTTTTGTCAGCACGTCTGATAACTTAGAGCTAATTTCATCGAGGCGCTTTTCAATTGACGTTTCTGTGTGCTCTTTCACGGATTTAGCCGCACCGCTTTGCACAAAGTCAGTCATGCTTTTTTGGTTGTTTTGTCCTGTTCTGTTTTTGATTTTTACTGCTCTTTTTGTTTTGCTTGTTTTGTTTATTTGTGATTGGAGTTTCGAAAACTGGTACTTCACATAAACTAGCGTTGCTCTCGCTAGCTGTGGATGATTGTTGCCTTTTGCTCATTATAATTATTGTTATAAGGCTGCATTAAGGTTTTTTCCGAGGACGTAAAAGTGGTTAACGGTTTATTTGGGACTATGACACTTCTTTATTCTCAATTAGGTGATATGGCGATTAGGCGACCCGGTCATGCGTGACGAGTTCACCGCACAGATCAGGTAGAAAGCTGACAGGATAGAACTTGTTTATCAGCTTTTGATAAGTTTACGATTGCTGTCTATACGTCTATATAATATGAATACTATGCTACCCCACCTGCGCGAAAGTTAGGCGGGTGGAAAAGAAAATCAAAAATATAATCTAAAACACTTATAACAAAAGCTTATTACTTGTATCTCTTGAAATAGTCAATATTAATATAATCCTTCCATTTTAGACAATCCACATTCACTCAGATAACTCGCGTTTATTTTATTTCATATATATTTCATTTTTGTGTACGTGTTTACATTTTAGACCGGAACCGGAAAAATAAATAAATAAAAATCCAATTATTATGCATATAAACTTGTATAATTTTTACCGGATTTCAGTTACTCTTGCATAAAAAATGCTTATAACACAGCTGAGGGGCAACGTTGTCAAGAAGTATTGAATATATACCCGTTTCATAATTTGAAGAAATGTTTACAACTTTGCAATTATCGTGATGTGTAACCCCAAAGCGATGACGTATGCTAAAAATAGTCAAAACAACATTCACTTTTAATTATATTTTAAACAACTTTTTACCAGCAAAAAGTAACTAATTAGATCACTACAAACGTTTTGACCATTATTAGAAGAGACATACTGTGTGAGTGATACCGGGAAACATTGAAAATCAACGGTTTATTTTTGGTGAACTGATTCACTTTCACTTTCACTTTCCCGAGTAAACAGCGATGTAAATAAACTGATTGTTTGTAAACAAGATTGACTTGGAGGACACTGTATTTTGAGCTCAAAACAAGTTGTATTGCTCATATTTTTATGGTAATATCCAATAGCATATATATATTGATGACCTTTATATATAAAATACGGAAAAATATTTAAAAATCGGTAAATAATTAAGGATCTTCACCTTTATAGAGCCTTTAATGATCCCGATATTTTTGGTTTCCCTCTTTATATGAATTACCTAATTACAAATTGTCGCATTTGATTAACTTCATGTTGCGTCATGACTTGAATATGCTTAGTACGTATTTCTTTCGTCTTGTTGACTTGCTAGTGTAATTAATAGTTTAATTGTTAGTGTAATTAACTAATTACTAGTGTAAAGTCGGAATGTACAAACAGCACGTTGGTAACGAATAGCACAATACAAAACCCACTTGTCCTATACCAAAATGCAATTGTAATATGTCAACATGTAGTTATCGTTAAGTAGTATGCATTTGTGATTTAGCAATATGCAATTGTCATTTAGCAACATGAATGGACTGGC
>NC_068361.1:96489368-96536868 GCF_020536995.1 Dreissena polymorpha | reverse complement strand
TTACATTCTGGATATCTACTTATTGTTTGCATTATTTTGCTTACTGCGGCAATTTAAAATTAAGAATAAATATAAGTTTGTTTTTGATTTTATTGTAATGATTTATAATATTATATTGTTAAACACTACAAGATTATTTGGAATGTAAATACTTAGTTAGAATTTAAAATTACTGAACCTCAGACTTATATTTTATATCAAACATTAAAAGTATATGCTTACTAATATTAGTTATTTATGTTTCTGGAAATTACTGTTCAACTATTTTATTCCAAAATTAAATATTATATTAAAATACATTACGCATGCAAATTCATATGTATACTATTTTAATAAATTATAACAACTGTCTTACATATGACATACATAAAATCGGGTCCGCCTTTCAAGATCGTTGGTTTTGAATAAATAACATCAACCACCAAGCAAGGAATATATTTAATCATGAGCGTAATAAGCAGAAATAGAAAAAAAAAACATTTAACGAAGAATTAAAACACAATTTAGTACACGAAATTGAATATCCTAACATCATCCCAAAGATCCCTAGTTTGAAAATTGTGAAACCTGAGTAAGAGCGACCGAACAATAACTTGATGGGAATACAGATTTTGGAAAGATTAAGCATCACAGAAAGTGTAAAATATGATTATAAACAAACAATGATCTACAGTTAAGCTTAACTAGATCTTACCATCATTTACATTCATACTAGGAAACATTGAGCTTACGCCTCCAGCCACCCCATTGACCGTAGACTCACTTAAAACAAGCGACAGCCCATCCAAATAGTCAACCAAAAAGACAAAAAGTGAGTCAAAACTTGTTTTACAAACACCAGAAGACTTCGTTAATAGTGTAAACTAACATGCTAAACAAGTAAGAGCACAGTTTCATAGACAATTTCATTCCGTCACGACAGTTCGTAAAATAGCATATTCTGGCAAACCATTCCGTTGCTATACAACTAAATCAGATGTAATAACCACAGACAAACAACAACACAGATCTGATTTACAAAATGTTCTATAACCTTGGCTTGTACACAATTGTCTTAAAAGTGGGGATATGTGTTTCAGAAACCTAAATACTCTTATATTTGTAGGTATTTAACCTCACCTGAAATATATGTCTTGTAACTTCCTGATTGTAAGTTTTGCTAACAAAGTATTTTCTTGCTGTAGGTTAAGACAGGTATACAAATATGTGCCGTTACTTTTGGTCACAATAATCTGCATCTGAACTAACAAAATATGAAATCGTTTATGGGTCTTTATTTGGCTTAGGTTTCGGACATGGATTTCTCTAAAATAGTCATCACAATTATCCAAGTAAAACTAACCATTGCTTATCGTCTCCTTCAATGACATCCGGATGCCTTCTTCATCAGTCTCTAGCGTATCCAGTAGCAACCGGCCTTGTATCGGAAGCAAGCGTTTTGAAAAGCACATGCAAACATATAAAACGAAGCGACTCACACATCTGCACGAGATTCTCTATGTGTGTCATATTGGCTGCCTAAAAAGTGGAACCAAAAGAAAGCCGCGATGGATCAACGTTATTGTTAGTTTACTTAAATTATGTATGGGAGCAACACCAGATACAATAATGCACATGCAAATGTATTCTATTTAACCAAAGTCTCCACAGACCTATGCTTTGAAAACATATATACTGTTTCTAAGTTGTAAGATGATGGTGAAAGATAATGAGTTATACCAATCAGATAAAATATCGCGGATTTTTTTTCATACGCAGTTCTTAGCTTTATCACACCAATATCAATTCTTGGGTGTCGCGCCAGTTTGGTTAAATTAGGTATCGTTATGCGATACGTTTGATAATGCATGCATATATTAACAAAGAAATGCATGTATTCTTTAAAAATTGAAATTAACACATACAACGTAACCGACCGATCAGGAATCGTTCAAACTTATATCAAATACTGAGACCCGCCTTCATCCAACCGACCTGCTGTATTGTGGTAAACATTATACAACTACTTAAATCTGTTTTTTATAACACCGTGAATCTTTGAGATCTTGCTAAATATAATTATAAACGGATGCAATAATTGTAACTAAATCAATAAAAAACGAATGCGTGCATGTTTTGGTTTAAAACACAGGTATAATGTTTTATTTACCTGCCATGTGTGCATGGTATTTATAACATACGTCGTACATCTTCGTTTGATTGATTAATGTTCTTGAAATATGGCTTATCCGCCTCAATGCGCTGGCGTTTATATGACGATGTCTTAATATTTCGTCCCGCGCATTGACCTTGATACCGTGCGTGATGAATTGTAATGCATTTGAAGAGAGGTTACGATTACATTGTTGGAATGATGGCTTATGTAAAGCTTAATATTTAACAAGAACGTGTTCACAGATCAGGGCCTATTTGAAGCTTGTTACAGGGTGCAGGACACGTGACTTTGTTGGGTTCATCATTTAACGTTTATGGATGTCAACACACCAGTTAGTGCTGCTTTTTTCCAAATAACTTTTTGAATAAAATTTTCTTAAGAATTTCAATTAGTGCATTAAAGACAGTTTTTTATTCTGCTTATGTCAATATGAAATACATCAGAATAACTTTATTTTATAAGCATGTGTACTTTAAAAAAATCCATTTATATTGCACGATTATACTTCACGCAACGTGAACTTTTGTCACCGATATCAGACGTATTCAAGGATTTATTCTTATATCTTAAGATGTCGGCACACACTGCAAGAAAAACTGTCTTTTATACACTACGTATTTTTGCAAATTTATTTCAGTTACTTGAGATATTTGCAAAATAACGTTCTAAACGGTGTGTTTACATTGTGTCCAGCCCGTTTGTAAATCACTGAAAACCCCGATGATTCTGCACCCTGGTTAGTCAATGCGTTTAATTGCTAACTTAAAACCAATGAATTGTGTTGCTCCTTTTTCATGACATGAATAGAATTAATGAAAGAAGAAAATGGTGTCTCCAATGGGCCTTTTCATAGATGTTGACATTCACTTTTTTATAATGTATTGAAGTTTGTCAATAAATGCTTTATATTGATAAATGTATATATTGGATCTAAAAACGCCAGTAAAACAAGAAATAAAATTAAAGACAGAAAAACGTAACCCTCAACTGGGATCGAACAACTGAACCCTATATAAGAAGTCTATCGCTTGGACCACTCGGCCATTCGTGCTCATACAAAGAGCGATGTATTTTATACTTTATTTAAGCAATCCTCGTAGTATCACAACATATAACGACAACAACCTAACCCTCCAAATTTTTTAATCGTTTCGCGTTGCAACGGTTTATAATATTCAGGTTTTTAAATCGTAAAAGATGCATACAATGGAGATTTTAGAGCACGGAAAATGTTCAGTATTACTGTTTCCTCACATACCTACAACGAAAATTTGCGAATCTGAAACACTTTTTGTCAATTCTGTCCATTAAACAAAACGTGAAAAGGCCCCTTTAACGAAGATTACATAATCCGTCACAATTATTTAATAATAATTATAGTTTCGAGATTGTAAGGTTTCATTATTGTATCAATTTATAATAAGTATAATTCATACACGAAGCTGTTTTAAGCAGAACTTTACGTAATCTGTTAATTCCTGGTTTATATTATCTTTTAGTCATGGACGAAACGTTGGACACTTGTCATTTCGACAATACGTGAACACGTCTTTAAACATGTTCACTAATGCAAACGATATTTGTAAACATGAAACAGGATTATGCTCATTATTTGATTATAGGGAACAATACTACCTACATGATATAAAGTATACTGTAGCACACAATTCAACAAAGTATTAATTGTTTAATCTGGGGATATAACATTTAAGTATGAACGCTCTAGTGATGACCATGTGTTTAAGGGGAAAATACAAAATGCATGGATTTTGAGAGTTTAGTGAAAAACTGTGGTATCAGCTTTGCCTTTTTATCAGAGATAGCATAGTTTCACGCTGAACAATCAGTGCACGTCGTTGCAAAACGTAAAGTTGCACCCCTATAGTTTGCAGAATAAGAATGTTGTGTTAAGCTATTCAAGACAAACTAGGTATTCAATGGTCTATATTTTAATGTAAATGAGACAAAGTTTTATAGATGGTATGTTTTCTATTTCGCGTGGTTGTATTATTTTTCCCCAAAACGAATATTCTGTTTATTGATTCGGGTCTTTTGGTGGGAAATATTCTCAATACTTCATTGTACACTAAAACAGGTCGAGAAAGGTCTAAAGAAAGCTTAGAAAGCTACGCAATAACGCATTCAATTTAAACACAATAAATTAAACACAACACTTTGCCCGTAGACCATCATAAGAGATTTTTTTCCAACACAAAATTACACACAATTATACAATACTTAAAGTGTTTACATGAGTCAATGATTTAATAATTTCTGAAGTTTAAGAAGTTAAGCTTTCTTTTTACTTTACACTACGTAAGTGAAATTTAGTTTAACTAGGTTTGCTGACATAAAGCATATCTTGTCTTGTACTTGTATCATTTGTTATGTCCTCTCAATATTTGCTCTTGTTTGTTTATATTAACAAGAGTAATATTTCCATCCTTAGAAGTAAAATATATACAGGAAAGTTACACGCAGATGCTTTTGTAGAATACTTAAAAAGTCATTGACTTCTATTATACAGATAAACATAGATGGGTTTCTTATGGTTTTGTCTTCAACTCTGATTGCATAACATTATTGTGTTATTGTACATATGATATACATGTATTTGTTTGCAGTTTTGAAATGAAATGTTTGGAAAAAAAAAAACGGTTTTCAATCGTTGCGCCTTTTGTTCTAGTTAAAATGGCTTTCTGTTAAATAAAGCAACCATTCTAACGAAGAATGGAGAAGCAAATATCAAGCGGATAAAGTCATCGCAAAATTGTCCATATAAAATGGAATTGGTGTTCATAAAGGCTTTACCAACCTTAATGTCATATACTTTTGTCACGTTACCATGGATACCATCAGTCTGCACGTGTCAGTTTATCGAGTTTTGGTAATCAATTAGTGTATATACTAGTATGTCTTATTTTTAAATACCATAGTATTGCCTTAAATGTATTTGACGTCACATAAGTAGGTTATATTGCAATTTCCATTGTAGGAATTATTAAAAAGAAAACAATCCGCGTTTGCATAAGCTATATATTTGCTAGAAGAAGAAGATCTATATACTATTTTGTTATAAGTTGTGTCATTACAAACATCCAATGAGCCAGAATCTAATTCCATTGTTTTTGCACATGTCCGAAGAAGGCTTAGGACACGTGGATTTATTGTCTCTTCTGGTGGGACAGCCACTGTCGTGCAATTGTAAAGGACGTGGTTGCCCAGGTCCTCCGTAGTATTGATTGTTTTGAAAAATAGACCGTCACATTTATCTTAACTTATTTCCCACATCGTGAACGCTGTTACTCCGAGACACAGCGCATAGTCCTCGTTACGAGGCCCCCTCCATTGGGAACCAGAAACTTAATTGTCGAGGGATTGCGAAGCCTTTGTGCACATCTCAACGCTTTGATGAAATATATTTCCAGGAGGACATGAAGCGATTATTATGTACCCATACATATAAGCAGGGTCGTTGATGACAAAATATCTGCCGTAGACATTGTACAAGGGTACACAGTGGATACAAAAATGCGGTTTGTCTATGACGTCAAACGAAATCGCATCGAGGAAACAATTTTGAAACGAGTAACAGTCAGCTTCACTGGAACACTCATTACATGGGGTCAGATCCGGGTTTATATTCATCTTAACGAATACATTAAAACGATATGTTTGACGGACATCTGCAAATGCTTTTGCAACATATCGTTTTATTTTAAAGTTCTTGTTAACGAAAATTTATATTGCCTGAATGAAGTTAAAGAAATTAAAAACTTAGCATTTTATACAAACGAAAACAAACACAACAAATATAGGAATTCTGATCGGTCCGGTTAGTGAGAGCAAACATATTTGTATTTACCGCATTACAAAGTGATTTAATTCTAAGTGAACTACCACACAACGAAAATCGTGCAAAAATCTGTCGGCAGGATTTATACTGTGGTTTGCTGTGGAATTAATACTGCATGACACGTGTAAATAAGCGGCAATAAATTGTCTCACAACGTAGTGAATGCCATTGTGAAAACCCAGTAAAAGTTGTCATCAATCAAAACATTATTTTACGTATTTATTTTATTTTATTTTTGCTACATACAACACGTACCTGTGAAATTCGGACATTTTATATGACACCAAAATATTTCCTCGTTGGAAGGTTTGCTTTAGTGTCAATATTTAAGTTTAACGGTTTAAACATTACTGTTTTATACAGAAATAGAATCTTAACATTTTAACAATTTAACATTCTTCATATAACATTTTGTTTCAAGCGAAGTATAACAAGGGAGTAATCAAACAAACCTGCTACATGCGCACTAAATGCTTCCAAATTAATATATATAATAAGCAAAAACGACTGAAACAATTCATTCAAAGCGTTGTTTACCAGTCAAAGTATGCAGTCTTTTTACTACCTCGGATTCTACGTCGTTTCCTAAAAGTGTGACGTTAAAGGTTATCGTGGAGCAGCGTTTTTACCTTGACTTTGCAAAACTGCTGTATGCCTAATGAAAAATCTGAGACGCATACGATTTTCTGTTCTAAATAAATCATAAAAATGCTTTAGTAAAAGTATACATGAATTTTTAATGTGGTAGTTACTGTGCTTGATGACCTTGTGCCTATACCAATGTTGCTACAACTTCTTATTGTCATGGAAAATCAATTTAAATTGCAAACGAATAATGGATATTGAGCTTTTCTTTTGGATTCCTATGAAATTTTTGTCTGTTAGATGAAACTGATTTCATTTTTGACATCGACTTTTGAATTACCGATTTCAAAAGAGCATGGCAATATTTGCAATAAATATCAAATTTTAAATACAATCTATGTCAGACTGATAACAACAAATCTGTTCGTCACATTTCTTTAAAGATTTGTGGTTATACAGAGAGATAAAAATAGTATAATCTCAGAATCGTTTTTATTATGGAGCACGTTGATTTGTTTATTTTATATATATCGTTGTATTAGTATTTATTAATCTGTCAAGTAGGCAAATTGACTTGATAAATAAAGAATATCAGGTTACTGCCTTATCTTTTTGCAATATATCAGGCAAGGCTTAAAATAATATAACGGCGAGGCTTGCTGTTTATATTACAAAAAGATCAGGCAGTAACCTGTTTTTCTGTTTAACATACCTGTTCGTCCCCGATTTTCAAGAAATAATTTAAATAATCTCTAAAAAGTTGCTATTAGCGGAAAAATATTATTTGTGTCGTTTGACGTGTTTAAAATGACGTTATGAGCACTTGCGCTTGATATTTATAAAACTTGTTTTTGCTGTTTGTGTTGAATTTTCGGTTTATCTCTTGATATTAACTTGTTTGTTTTGTTGAATATGATTCGATTTTACAAAGAATTATTACTTTATAGTTGATTCAGAGTAATATGACCTACCTCCTATCATCATTTTTATAATTATTATTATTATATTTACAGAGCTTTTTTAGTCTTATTGTTGGCAAATATTATCATAAGCAATTGTTGTTCAGCATTTAATCTTCAGTGATGCTCACGTTAGTATGATATAATCGTAATTCTAAGAACATCAAACCAAATAACAATATGTATCACAATAAAGGGACAGTTCTATGAAATATAGATATGAGCGATGCATATGCCAACTTTTTATACACCATCAATATTTATATATTTTAATGTAACAAGTGCATGAACCATCGCAAACGTCATAGCAATTTATATTCATCTAAATTATCGTTACATACTGCGTGGAACTTCATGTTCATGAAAAGCATAATTTTACTACAGGTACTACTGATATTCCCGTGCTAACTATTAAAATAAACAGTTTTTCTGAAAGTGTTAAAAACTGTTTGAGAAAACTTTAGCATTAAATTAATTAAATACATTTACAGATTATAGCCGTCTATATGCTCTTTAACGTGTGCATCTTGGTGTAATTACACGTTATAATTTATGAGTTGTCGGTTTTAAATGATGCATAATGTAATTTTTGGTAACAAATAATGGCGACACAAACATTACATAATGATCACAAAATTTAATACTCTGTATTAATGTAACACAACTAAGATAAATACAATTCAAAATAATATTTTTTAATCAACATTTTGCCAGATCAATTTTCCTAATTCCATTAATTATTTATCTATCAGAACAGCAAGTTGTTTTCATCTTCTGAAAGGCTATTTATCACTCACTCCAGCTGACATCCTCACTAGTACATTTGTATTCACGCTATCAATGGTTGGTGAACGACTTATATGCAATTGAAATATTACACACTCTATAAAGAGCATTGTGTTTTGATGTGCAATCATTTAGTAAACACTGTCCATGTAATAATGTCTAAACACCTACCACAGCACTTTTATTTCAATAGTAAATGCTCAAACGAGTCAATATCTCCTACTCATAGTTTTGTTGTTTCACGTATTTTTAGTGAAATGAAATAACAATTTTACCATTTATTTAGGATAAATTTTGATTCTATGAATTAGGTAAACTTGATTTCACAAACGTTTCAAGGTCGATGCAAACCTTGAAATCACAGTTTGCCCCGCGCAGATGAGTAAAAGCATCCATAGGTTTGTCATTTTATGGCCCAGATGGGTCCAATATATCCTGACTGGTTCTTAACTTGACCACAATGCACCCACTTTTGCTCACGAGGCACTTTCATTTCAATATTTTTCTTTTATTTCATGAACATGAAATAACACGTAATATTTTATATGGTTTATAAATGTATAATTCATATTAAGATGCATGTTCATACAATTTTAGACCGGTTCGTAATAGTCTGTAAAATTAATTTCATACTAATTACTTAAAGTTTTGGAAAAGTGACAAAATTAAAAACAAAATGATTCAAATTCGCACTTTTTTGTTAAAGTTATGATATTAGTGAGGAAACAGTAATACTGAACATTTACCATGCTCTAAAATATCCATTATATTTATATATTTTGACGATTAAAAACCTGAAAATTATAAAGCGTGGCAAAGCGAGACGATTGAATAGTATAAAAATACATCTCACTGAATGAGCACGGATGACCGAATGGTCTAAGCGATAGATTTTTACTCCAGGGGTCAGTGGTTCGACCCCAGCTGAAGGTTACTTTTTCTTTTTTTTTTAAATTTTATTCTTGTCTTTTTTGCTTGAACTTTTTAGATCCAATGTTTACATTTATCAATATAAAGGTATTTAACTACAAATTTCAATACATGCCAAAATCCGTGAAAAGGCCCCTTTAAAGTAATATGATTCGTTCAAACACTTTATTAACATTGACAGGTTTGATCGCATATCAATTATATTAACTGTTTTGAAGATGCATCCAAACAATATTGAAGTTATCTATACGAATATATAAAAAGTGTGTATTGTATGTATTTGTCATTTCGATTACATTCGTTGTGTGTCATATTATTTGGCAATCGGTTCCTTGTAATAAATAGAGGACACTATTCTGTTATAAGCTTTCTCTCCTACTTGTGCAGCACAGATTTCACTACGTATACTGTTATGTTGCTTTATTTATAATTATTAATGTCTAGACACTTAGCGGGCTAGTTGATACACAAGACCCAAGAGGATTGACTTTCCACACGTTTATTCACTACCGCTATCAAAGAGCAACTAACTAACAGCAATACATGCATACAAAATACCGCCACCTCCTATTCGCTGAGCGGGGCAGTACATGTAGGCGGGGTTTATCAAGCATCGCTGACCATTACATCCCTCCTTTCTTTTAAGATTGAAGTTAAACAAAATGAACAAATATAGTGATGCATGACATAAATGATTGGGTTGCTTTGTCGTTAAACAATTTTCAAATTGCAGAGGGTTATTATATTTATCAAAACATAGTGTTGCAATATGTTAGATACGGCCATGAATTGCTTTATTGACTTGTAATTCAACGATCTGTAAATAACATGATTAAACATAGAAACGATCATACAACCATGGCAACAGTAAATAAAAAACAAACGGTTCAAGCAAGCTGTTGTTTAAAATGTTTGCAAAAGTGACAAATTTCCTGATTGGAAATGCCATGCTATTTCTCCCCTAAATGAATGGGAAAATGTTATGAAAGTTTATGAACGCGATGTTTCTTAATGTCCTTTATGTTGACTGACCAATTACTAGGATGTGTTGTGCTACAGTAACTTATTAGGAAGTTGCCCAGACCTTGTCGCATCTATATTCCTTCCGTACCGGCCGTTTTCAAGGCTTTCAAGAGAGGCTTCGTTAACGCTTTAAACTAGACGGTTAGCTTGTGGTTACAACGGTGTTTCTCTGCGATGTTAAAATATGTATTGTTTGCAAATTCTTTGACATTTTGGCTTTTAAACGGTGCTCCGTTATCCGACTTTACTATGCTTCGAATCCTCATCATAGCGAATATTGTCTCCAGTCGAGATATCACTGTATGCGCTGAAACATTTCTGATACGTTCGACGACTGGGAATCGGCAGTAATTACAAAAATCTACCATTGTGTAATCGCCATTCGGAAACGACACGTGAGACGTAAATCTTCTAGGCGTTTGAGTTTTTTTTCAACTTTATATCCCACGTTGAACGGGATCCGTCTAGCTGACTGTGCAGTCGGGGTGATTGTTTCGTTGACATGAAATTAAACTTGCGTGTCCTTTTCCCAGACGCTCGATTTCTAATTTGTATGTTTGTAATAAACGTTCGTAATTTGAATCCCTGGATATCGTGTGTATTACAGGTACAATTTCGAGATTGGTAGCAAGTTCGTAACTAATAAAAGTGTCGTTGTTATGTTGCACTTCATGGAACGTGGTTGTTATGAATTTAGTATTGCTTTCTACGAGAATAGTATGTCTTTGTTGTGGAAGATTTCAGTTGAGGTTTTGGGTTCATGGCTTCTACCATTTGGGAGCTGATTATGTTAAGCGTACTACCGGTGTCGACAAGGAACGATGCTTTCACTCCATTTACTTTAAGCTGTCACTCTATTTACTTTAAGTGTCATCTTGGGTAACTTAGATTATGTTATCTATTTGAGTCCAAATGCTTACTTGGGGCTTGCGGCAGCGTCGGTATCACTTTCGGTTTCGTTTTCGTAAATTTAGTGTACTCTGAATGTATAGCTTTTTAGTTTTCTGCTCACAGCTTTGAAGTGATTAAAGTTATGTCAATACATTCACTCCTTTCCTTAAGCAGGTTACTCTGATTGATGAGAATATTTACCTCCGCAGTTTCTGCAAACACTGCTGAATTTAGGTTTTCGGTCCTGGCGGCCTGTTGTGACTTTGTTCTTGACATATACCTGCTTTGAGTTCTACGATTCCTTGGCGTAATTGTTAATTGTTGACGTCGTCGTGATTTGGCGATTCTTTGTTCCCCATTGTCTTTGATTGTGTCTCTGCAATGCCCATGGTTCGAGCCATTATAAGGGCATAACTCTACGGCTTGTTGTCTTGAAGACATTTTGACCTTAATTTATTTGATGTACATCCTTGTATTAGTTGACCTCTTATTTCACCATCTTTATCTCCAAATTCGCAATTTTCGGCTTTTTGCCTTAATCTTGTAACAAATTGATCGATCGATTCGTTTTGTGTCTGCCGAATGCTTCTGAATTCATATCGTTCAAATTCTTAGTTTTTCTTTGGATTAAAATAGTTTGTCACTTGCTGTTTGGTGTCTTCGTTATTTGATTCATCATCTGAAAGATCCAACGTATGATAGATGGCGTTTATGTCGTCGCCAGCGTAATGTACAATAAGAGCTTTTCTTCGCTTCTTACTTTCGATGCTTAATCCGAAGAATAATGTTCAAGTTGAGATAAGTATTTTGTTCATCATACACCGAGGGAACACGTCAAATTTCGGAAATGTAGTTAATCCAGTCATCACAAACGCTACTTTATCCATATATCACCGTCGCCAATGTTATGTTGCTTTATGTATTATTATTAATGTCTTGACCCTTAGCGGGATAGTTCATACACAAGAACAATAAGCGATTGATTTATTTCACACGGTTATTCCCTGCCGCTATCAAAGGGCAACTTACAAACAGCAATGCATGCATACAAAATACCACCAGCTTCTAATCGCTCAGCGGGGCAGTACGCGGGGCTTATCAATCATCGCTGACCATTTTATATACAACAATGGCGAGCCAAATTGATGTCAACAAAACAGATATAACCAATATTAGCTAAATAATGATGATGTCCTCTTGATCTTGTTTTGTATCATACACGTTTATTTTCCCATGTTTCTTTATCAAACAGATCTCATAACCATTCAATTTCAGACCATTTAAATTCAGGCCATACAGAGCGGCCCACAGGCCGGAACAGCACAATGCAAATCTATTTGCAATGCAGGTTATTTCAAATGTATTTTTACAACCCTTCGTTATTGTGACGCGGGGACCTAGTGATGAACTGCATTCTTCGCCTTCTGAACAGGTACTTATAGCACAGTCCTCCAGAATACAGTCCACCGAATGATCAAGTTTAAGTAGCGCGCTGAACAGACTGCTAAGCCAAGTAGAGGAACATGTCACATCTGCCAGTTCAATGTGTTTTATGGAGGAGAGCCTTTTCCGAGCTCCTCTATCACCGCTGTTCAGAACAATCCGGACGGGACATACCGATGTAGCCGAACTGCAAATATCTGAAGATAAATAATAAACACAAATAATTGTTAAATATCATTATAAATTGCTTTCAAACCACTTAACATTCAATGTTCTTCAAAGTCAATAAATAAATAGAAAATGGGAATGGTGATAATGATTCTCCTTTTCCTACTCCTAAAAAATTGGAACAATCTTCATTACTTATTGTGTTACCAAATTTATTCTTGATTTCATATTTGTATACATAGATTTGGTGATATCAAACATTTTACCTTATGCCCAGTTTCAACAGTGTATAGCAAATGATATCCCTCACCAAATAACCCAACACTTTGGTGTAATCAACAATTATGGCATACAATCGTTTTTGTTCACTTAATAAATAATTAATGACATTGTGTTATACAAAAGTGTATACATACATCGATAATGCATACAGGTATACATGCATGCATGAGAGCAGGCAAGTACGAACAAACACACACCGACACAAGCACGTATAAACATACTTAAATATTATCGTACAAACGATCCTACATCTAAACAATCACGAATGGAATGCAAAATGCATGTATACAATTAAAAATGCATACACTAATGCATGCAAACAAATATGCATGCATAACATCAAGCATGCAAACGAATATGCATGCATACGATCATGCATGCAAACGAATATGCATGCATACGATCATGCATGCAAACAAATATGCATGCGAACGATCATACATAAAACGAATATGCATGCATACGATCAAGCATACACACGAACATGCATGCATACGATTATGCATGCAAACACATATGCATGCATACGAGCATACATACAAACGAATAGCCATGCATACGATCAAGAATGCAAACGAATATGAACGCATACGACAATGCTTGCCAACTAATAGGCATGCATACGACTAAGCATGCAAACGAATATGCATGCATGCGATCAAGTATGCAAACGATCATATAGTTGTAATAGAGATACAATTGATAGTGTAAGTGGTGGCACTGTAGTTGTTGTTGTTGGGAGTGGTCGTGGTGGTTTTTGTGGTCGCGGTCGTAACGGTGGAGGTCGTGGTTATTGTGATCATGGTGGTTGCCATTGTCGTGATAATGGTATTTGTCGTAGTCGTGATCTCATAGGCGGTGGTAGTGGCAAAAGTAGTGGTAGATGTTATTGTAGAATGACAAGTAGCAATAGTAGTAATAATAGTAGTAGTAGTAGTAGTAGTAGTAGTAGTAGTAGTAGTAGTAGTAGTAGTAGTAGTAGTTGTTATGAAAAATTTCAAATTGTGGTTGTTGTCTTAGGTTGTAGACGGGAAGCCGGAGTACCCAGAGGAAACCCCACCTATACGGTTTGGTGACCACCGATCAAAGTAACATTAGTCTTTGTATGAGGATTAAACCCTTGGCACCGAGGGTGAGAAGCGCGTTCACCAACTACTACGATAACAGAGCATCTTTCTGCAGGTTGTTCTTAAACTGATTTTGTTCCAAGCCAGTTATGTGTACAGGTACAAACATATGACTGTATATTCGATATAGGTAACGTTTGAAAACGCATACTTTATAAACAATCAAAGCGCTGAAGGCACTGGAGATGTTCGCTATTGCATAATTTAACACGCAATTCATTTTTGAAAATCAATCGCAAGTTTGAAATGAACACACGCCATTCATTTTATAAAGTGTGTGTCATAGAGCACGGGTCGAGTTTTGTGTGCACTTTTTATCATCCTTATTATTTCATAGAAATAACTAAGACAAAATAAAAACAACATGCTTTTTGGAAGTTCTGAAAGCATAGAAAGTATGATGAAAATGGTAATGATAACTCAATATAAAGAAAATTTGCAGTCACCATCATATTAAAGGAATATTTTTTCCTAATATCAAATGACTTTCTCACCAAGAATATAAATTCATAATGAAAGTTCAGTGTACAAAACTTTTGATTTTTGACACCATATACAAATTCAAAATATACAATAATCTTCGTATCTTGTATATGGAGGATTAAAAGTATAAAAACATTGCTGTTTATGCTTTACTTGTTACCCGAGCAGTTCACACGGTGTCAACAACGCTAACATAAACATAGGTATAGAGCACTAATGCGCTTTTAGGCATAGCTGTTTCAGTTTTCATCTTAGTGACTTTTACATAACGCAAACAGACACGCGTGAATATTTTCGAATATTTAATAAGCTGATTCGAGATAAAACCTCTGAATGTTTGCTACATCACTGCGTATGTGCTCAATTCAAAGGATGTAGCACTGTTCAGTGTTAGGAAATCCGGACTACTCTCTGTATGCTCAAACGACACAAATTGTGGCCCTGTTTCAATTACGCGTTACAATCCATCTCGCAGAATTTCACTTTCGCCTCCAAGATGAGAAAACAATCATTAGCGAAATAGTATAGTGTCACGATAAGAGAAAATCGTTTAATTATCATACCACAATGTTTGCCGTACTTGGTCAGCACGTCTGGAAATCATTCCTTAATGTGTGGATAGGCTGCCATTATTAACAAGTTTGCTATTTTCAATTCAATTTTGTATCAAAAAGCATTGTTCTCAAATGTGGCATCTTCAATTCGCAATGAGATTTGTAATAACCCTCGTCATGCGAAAATGGGTCTTATTCCATATGCGCCCATCATATAAATAGCCCACTCAGCTATCCCTCCTTCTGGTAAGGAGAAACATAACATATTGAGTGATTTTAAAGCGAACAGCATCGCCTATGGCCTGACTGCGCAAAAGCGCATGTTGTGTTTAACAAACGCTTACCGAAACGCATAAGACCCATTTTCGCATGACGGCGCTATTGACGTGTGATTTAAATGTGTCGAAAGAAAACTGCGTTTAAATCAAATATAAACATACTATATATTTCAATAGTGAAGAAAGATACTCATAACAAGGCATATGAGGACACATATGAAGTGCTCTCCCGTAGTATATGTTTTATTTACTCACACTAATGTGTGGTTTAACAATGCTAACACACATTTCATGCGGTGAATATGCAGCTTACAAGTGAAAAACACAACACAAAAGTTTAACTTTTGTTTAATTGTATTGAATTATTTAGAAAAGTAAATTGCTAACTTTATTTCAAAGTCAGCGTATACGCCGACTACAATTTTAAAAGACATTTATTGTTATAAATATATTTAATATAATATATTAAGTTATTTTCGGTTTTAGCGATTAAAAAGCATTTTCGAGGTTGCCTATAGTATGCCTGTAGTAATTGATGAACTCATATCCAACTGTCTATGTATTGAGAACTGTGAATATAAAAAAGCTTAACCTTCTTCTAACCTTCTACTATTGCATTCGTATTATTATTATATATTGTTTGTTATATTCGGGTTTAGCAATTATGAAACTTTTTTTTTGTCTATCGTATCGCTGAAGTTATTGTTGAACTTATGTTCAACGTTTTATAAATTGAGAATATAAATAAGCGTCGACTTTTTCCCGAATCTCTCAATTTACGACCTGTACTACGTCATTGAGTTGTATGCGAGAGCGTAACCTATTGCGTTGTTATAACCCTTTGTTTATCGACAGGCGCATCTATTAATAACCTCATATCATGAATGCCAAAACACCCGCGAAAAAGAACCACGTGACCAAATAGGACGCAAAACGCAAATACCATGCGACTACGACTTTTATTATGTAAGAACGCTCCGCAATTCCTTTGAAGCCGGAGCCTTGTGATTGATATTACGTAAATAATTGACCTCTAACTGAAGTAAGCAAAGGAAAGGCAGCACCTAATTGACCCATTCCTTCTATGTGCGAAGGCAGATTGAATTTTACTATTGTATGGTTTGCCTATTATAACACACATTATAATGCGGTAAATATGCGACTAACAAGTAAAAAACACTAAAATTAAACTTTTGTTTTGAATTAAGTTATTTAGAAAACAAAATTCCAAACCTTATTTCAAAACAGCAAGACTACATTTTTTAGAGAATATTATTGTTATATTTAAATGTTTTTTTAACAGTTTCAGCGATAATGAAACATTTTTTTATGTTTGCTATCGTATCCCTGTAATAATTGTTGAACTCGTGGTGTAACGTATTATTAATTGAGACCTGTGGATATAAACAAGCGTAACCTTATTCTTTTGCGTTATTCTCACACGGACTCCTCTTTGTTTATCGCCAGCCTCAGATTTATGAATGAGCTGAGCGAAAATACTACGTCACGCACACGCAGCAGAAAGTGGACTATTTTAATCATTCATAAACAATCTCCTCCGCGACACGTACAATACGATCATTGTTTATTGATTCTTTTCTATAAAACACCGTTCGAAAATATTGAATGTAACACGATATTAATATAATGTTTCCATTTGTGAAAACACATAATTGGAGAACTCAAACCTCTTGCATAAATTATACAACTCTTTCTTGCGCGGATACGCAAGCGGGTATTGGGTTAATCATACCTAGGCCGTATCGACCTGAATTTCACACTAAGCACTTTAGACGGTCGCTAAAGCGACCATCTAAAAAAGGGGAACGGAGACGATGGTCGGTGTCCATTGATTGGTCAATACATGTACTTTTGTTGTTTCATTTTTTAACGTTAAAATACACGATAAATAATTCAATATTGATGTTGATGGGGTTAAAATATGAATGAAGAAGGAAAAATCAGACGGCGATCGTTGTATGTTTATATGGTTTACAATGTACCTGATTTGTCAAAAAACATGTTTTCGTTAAACATAAAGTGCTAACAGAATAATATGTATGTGAAAATGTATATCAAGGAGGATAGTTATATGTTTACTGACAGGATTAAATAAAATGAAAAAAATTGTGGAAGAATTTTGTTGGTGCGAATGTTGTATGTACTTTTGATCAAAAGAACTGACGACATTAATAATGAGATAAATACTGCGGACATAATAAAACTCGATAGCAGTTAACGAGCTCATGTTATATGTGATGCAAGTATGATTCATCACGACAAGTGTATTCGACAAAATTTAATATTGAAACATTACCATATCGCCGACTCATTTGCTTGCACGTTTATAACGATTACTTAACCAAATCATATTATGAGTCGTTCTTCAGCTGCTTGTTAAAAAACAACACTATATTACACAGGCTTATCACAACATTTGAACGTAAGACACATTCTAAAAGTCCATATGTGTAAATCTTAGTGTTGCATTATTTCGTGTTTGACTCTTCAATTATCGTCGCTGGACGTTTCGTTGTGGCATTGATTTGGATCGCCGACTAATTGGCTGTCCCTAAATGGCTTCACATTACTTGTGGTTAATAGTAACTGTTAGTTTATTCACAGTTCAGTATTGTTAATACAATTCAAATATGCTTTTAAAAACGAGGTCCCTAAACATAGTCTCGTGACCAAAGTCACCAAATTGTATCGAAACTCGCTCATCTTTTACGCAGACCAAAGAAAATACAGTTAATTCAGTGCATTTATATTATATTAACGTTTACAATTTTCTTACAATTTAAAAAAATGTAAAATGCTAACTAAATTTAGATGTGTTCTTTTATAACATATAGTAAAACTTTCATTTAAAAGTGAAGAAAGCTGTGCGTTTTGTTTCTTAAATAACAAGTATTTGTAAGCAGAATTATTACAACCAATAGTACTCGGTGAAACTTTACAGCCTCTATCAGTGCTTACTTTCGCATCATATGTTGCTGAGGTCAATAACAAGAGGAAGTTCGTATCGTTCCCCGCTTTAATTAACAATCATAACACGGATTGAAACCAGTACACTTGATTTCAACCATTGTGTTTCACTGGCGTCACTTAACTCAATTCAAGATTTGACGGGTTTTGAGAAAAGCACTAAGAGCTTGTACCGTCAACAGATCATATAGCGCTTTGGCTCGACTGGTTGGTAATGAACCGTTCTATTATATAATTAAACCATCTATAGAAGAAAAAAAAGATACCAGTCAATATTTTAAACAGATATGAAGTTCCGCTTTTATTTCAAACCAATACAAGTTTTACATATCGATTTTTTGTTGGACACGAGGACCAGTTTCGGAATTTTCTACCGGACCGTAGGATATTTTATCGGAAATGTCCGAGGTCCGACGTCTTTCGCATGAATTGCTGTCAAAAAATCAAAATTGATTGTCATGCATAAGCAACACGACCCAATTATAAATATGAGTTGTAGTGAAATTGGCAAAAATGTTTCGTTAATTATATCATAACATTAGCAGCATCCCAGTGACCCATGTCTTCGGCAAAGACAGGTATTTGTTTAGATAAGTTAAGCCCGCGTATACTTGCCCCTACTTAGCGTTTTAATAATAAATGAGCGGCTCTTATGCGACTTAAATTAAATACATTATTTGATTATACAAGTCTGACACACGCTAGTCTATCTTATCTGACACAGGCTAGTCTAACTTGTCTGACACAGGCTAGCCCAACTTGTCTAACACAGGCTAGTCCAACTCGTCTGACACAGGCTAGTGTAATTTGTCTGATACAGTCAAGACTAAGTTGTCTGACACAGACTCGTCTAACTTGTCTTGCACAGGCTAGTCTTACTAGTCTGACACAGGCTAGTATAACTTATCTGAGACTGGCTATTCCAACTTGTCTTACACAGGCTAGTCTAACATATATGACACAGGCTAGTCTAACATGTCTGACACAGGCTAGTCTAACTTGTCTGACACAGGCTAGTCTAACTGGTCTGACACAGGCTAGTCAAACGTGTCAGCGTGGGGATGACTACAATTGGGGTTTTCCCAGCGTCACAGCTTTTGAAGTGCCACCTGGCAGTTTCGTGTGTGGTTCTTGTCTCGAACCTCTCGATAAATTTGAAAGAGGACGGGAACCAAGCTGCCTTTACCTTTATCAATGATAATCAGCCACGAATGTCGATTGGGAAAATTTAGCTAGCTCAACGTACTTTCACTTTTGAGAAAATTTAGCTAACTCGGTCTTTTAGGTAGGTCGCCATTGTGAAGAATTGTTTCATGATATTATAACTTAGACGAGCTGCTGAAGCAGCATCGTCAAAAATGTCACAAAGTAAAATATCATTAATCAGAAATGAATAGATTAAAAGAACTCCAAACGTTTTTTGTTTGTAACAAAAACGATTTAGAGTACTGTCGAGATGATGAATGTTTCTCTTATATATGTAATGCGAATGTTTAAACTTAGCTGAATTCTTTGGTGACACCATTAACTGGTATAATATGTAAACTTAACTTCTGCAAACCAGACATTACAAAAATACAAAAAGTTATTAAATATCCTTTGCACGTGCAAAGATATGTTCATTTTAAGCTTTGCAAATAAACAATACAGCCTTTTACGTTCCAGCCGTTGTAGAAACCGCGCTCTATGAAAACCGGTTTTATTGAATGTGCGTAAAGTGTCGTCCCAGATTAGCTTGTGCGGTACGACCGTGTGTGTTTAAATGCCTGTACTTTATTATGAGTTTCAATATATTTTAACAGAATTAATTTGTGATTACAGGTTTTAAGTTATAATGTTAAACAGAAATTTGCCCATTCATCATAATTTTCATTCTATTTGTCTTTATTGTAAATATGTGTTTAAAAGCGGGTGCTGTTTAGTGACATTAGCTTTTTGCACAAAATGAAATTGATATCTACCTATGGGTTTATTCGGGTTTGTGTTCGAGAGTGTAGTAATTTTCATGGAATGAAAACTGGGTATAAGGATAATTTATAGAATGTAAAGAACTTAAAAAGCCGATTCAAATGAAAGTATATGCTAGATATTTTATACGGGTTCTAAGAGATCACATTACACTGAAACATTTTACCGTGAGTGCTTTAAACTTTTCATTCACTTGGAGACTTTTATTAACATTTGTAAGCAAACACATATAACACCAATTTCACAATTTAAGTAAAAAAAAAAGACGCGACTTTTCCCAATCTGAAAGGCCCCGGCCCTGTTCTCGAAATGGTGAAGAATAAAAAAACAACATTTCTAACTTAGCCAAGTGACTTGCGGAATAAATTGAAGTAAGTAAACGATGGACAATTTAAGAAACATATATACTTCGTTAAAATGAAAGCAATTTAAAACATGTGTGTTCCCATACTGCTCGTCGGGTCCAAGAAATATATCCAAATTATCCAAAAAAATGAAATGCTGCAAGCTATAGATCCCGCAATTACGTATTTGCTGAGTGTTATTATGTCATTTGCGAGTTTTAAATTGGGTAAATACATTCATATTGAACTGTTCAGTACGACTAAAATTATAGTCAAACATATACATTTTCGTGTAAATAGAAATAAGTGCGGATACTTTGTTAGCGGTGTAAGGGCCTCAGCAAAAATATCTGTAAGTAATAAAATATAGTTTGTACATGAAGAAACATCTGGTTGGACTCCGGATCATTTTAAAGAGACCTGTTCACGTTTGATAAATTGAAAAAAAAATGAAACATAAAATGTGTCAGATTTGGAAATGTTCGTTTTTTGTTTTTTTTTTAAAGAAAACAATGATACGATAGTTGCCTTCAAAATGAACAAAAGGAATCCGTGATTTTTTCAAGTACATGCACGGTTTTCTCGAACCATAGTTGTGTTAGCAGTCGTGTAATATACTATACTTCAATGTACATGCAATTTGTCAACAATATTCAGCATGCATCAGAAGAAAATTAGTGAAGCTGTGAAGGGCATTGTTTTAGGCCTTTTGAGATGAAAATGCAGTTACAGAAGCATTCAAATGAACTTAAATGATTGACCATGCTATTTCTTTGGGAAGTATTCGGAATATTCGACATGACGCTACTGTATAGCGCAAAACAACGCCTGGTGGTGCTACACAATTCAACTTCAAGTAGACATCCATTTAAGGTCACGCCTGACGTCGTATGCAAAATTCGTCGGTGGATTTCTAAAATCAATCCGCCGACTAAGAGAAAAAAGGCATTGGACACAGGAATGTCCAAGAGAACAGTATACTACATCATTAGGCATGTTGTGAAAGCAAAACTACTGAAGAAGTTCAAGGCTCATCAGCTCAACATGGCACAGATTCAGAAGCGCAGGGCCAGGTCTTGGAAGCTATATATCTAAAGCTTAAATGTGGCAAGTGGAGAGATTTTGTTACATCTGACGAGCGATGTTTTATCTTGGTGGAAGTTATGGAAGAAGGAGAGTATGATATGTCAGAATGGGAGAAAACGTTGGCAATAAACTGAAGTTTGTAAAACGTGATGCGTTTGCCCGTGGCTTCATGGCGTGTGATCAGAATAATTTCCAAAGGGACCAGGGTCAACTCAGAATACTATATCAATAAAGTTCTGAAACAATTTATACGAAAGGATGTACCGAGACTCTTTCCGGAGGATAAACACGTCATGACTTTCCATCAGGACAGTGCATCTAGCCACAATTTTAAACACTGTTTTCTAAAACAAAATCAAAACAATGAGTTCATAACGCCCGAAGAATGGATGTCAAAGTCTCTACATGCGGCCCAAATGGATTTTGGTATATGAGGGATACTAAAACGACGCTTACAGAATCGACACGTAAACTCACTTTCTGGTCTAAAAAGAGCTCTGAAGGACGAATGGCGCAAATTGGAACAAACAACCTTCAACTAGACGTTGAAATCGTGGCCAAAGCGTTGCAGGATAATTTACAATTGCCATGGATCTCATATTGAGCATTTGTTGCAAAAAAAATGTATTTAGATTATAAATTATTGATATTTTTGTTTTGTTCGTCTTGAAATTGGGCACCTCTCGTACTGAACATTTATGATGCCCTAAAATATCCATTATGTGCATCTTTTGGCGATTTAACAACCTTAAATTTATAAAGCGTTACAAACGCGATACGATTGAATGATTTGGAAAGTTGAATTGATATCGTTATAGTTTGTGAAATTACGAGGAATGCTTAAACAAAGCAGTCAGTGTCAGTGGTTCGGGTCCACGTAAGGATTTTTGTTTTATACTGGAGCTATTTAGTTCCGATGTTTACATTTATCAATTTAAAGCATTTAATTACAGACTTCAAACCAGGCCCAAAATCAGTAAACAAGCCCCTTTAATATATACATATATTTGTCATATCCGTTTTATGCGGCGGCCACTAAAAAACGGAAACCGTCGCTTGTTGAAACAATAACAACATTATTGTCCTCAATTCATGACTCACTGACTCACTGTTATTTTTCCACGAATGGTGTATTTTTTGTTTGGTTTTGCAATAGTTTGCAGACAGATAAACTGCACGATGCTGAGTGTTTATATCGTTATTCAAAAACGTTTTCCTGCCAACAAGAAGTGTCCATATTGCAAATTACTAGAAGTTGGTGTACACATGTTTTAATAAAACGTACTTATACCACCGCGAACGACAACGAAATGATGGTCAGAACATTTAACATTATACTCAGTTATATACATGGTTAATTTGTAAATTCACACATTCATTAAAAAAACAAACTTTACGTACACATTATTTCCTTTTTATAAATTATTCACTCGAAATGCATTCAAGTAAGAGCTTACAATAATTAATGAATCAAATTAACTTAATTGACTCGCTGCATGCGAAAATTGGTCTTATGCCATATGCGACCAGCGTAGCTTCAGACCTGCCTGCGCATTTGCGCAGTCTGGATAGGCGATACTCAATCCGCTAATGAGACCTAGAAACCTTAGGTGACATTATAGCGGACAGCATAGATCTTGGCCGCCCGTAGTTAAAGCCGTTGTTCGCATATCCGTTAATATAACGTATACCCATATAACATAATATAAAAACCACCAAGAATTGTCTAATGTCAGATATTGCTGACAGTCAGATCCTCGGACTTGCCTAATTTACCAAAAAGGCGTTAAAAAGTTGTTTGTTTTCACCAACCCAATTGCACTAACCTCCCTACGTGTTTGTGCGAACCACACCCTGATTTTCGGTATTGCAATATTAGTTTTCGATCATATTCACTAAAAGAACTATAACATAAAAGAAAACAATCGATCAACTTTACTTAAATGACTTCAAATTGACCAAAAACATATAAATATAATGTTAAATACAGAGTGGGAAGATTTCTGCATGTCATGGCATATTCTTATTAAGGGTAATCAATCGTAAAAGAAAAATTTAGAAAATTTAGAAAACAAAACTAACGTTTAGTCGACCTACCTACCATCATGTTTGGCTATGTGAAACTTTCTTTTGGACTAACTATACGAAAACTTTGTACTTATGTGCTCTATAACCCCTTGATAATCTAGCTTTCACCTGCCAACATTTTTTGCTGAATTGGTAATTGTAAGCTTCGGTACTTCTTAAAAGTACTCCGGGTACTCTTAAGTATACTACCATGTACCCCGGGTACGGAAAATACGCTAAAAGGCACCCGGCCATACTCCGGCGTACTTTTAAACATATTTCCACACTTATTAACACAGCATGGACATGGATCTATTTGTGTAGGTCCCTGGCATGAATAAGGTCTTGATTGTCATTTAACATGTTATTTAATTGTGACGCGTGATATCTTATCTTAATTACTATATCTACACATGTGCAGACATGTGGTGTCACGGAAAAACCCATAAACGCGTTTAATCCACACTTGGAACATCGCCTCCCATTAAGCGAAGTCGTTCGCGCCTTTATCGCTGAGGTTTTTTTCTCAATATATTTATGTTGCTGTCATTTATAATCCGTAATTAACGAAGAAATAAATCACTCATTTGTTTCGTGTTTTTATTTTTTAATCGTAAATTGAGACCGTATTACGAAAATTTAATAAAGACATACGTTAAGAGAAATCTAGAGAACACAATTGGAACTATTTAAGTTTATTTAAGGCTCATTGTTTTTCATGTTGAACATTTCAATCGTGAATTAAGATGTTATTAAGAAAAAGTAAATATTGAGAACAGCACAAACAGCGTTTATTTCAGGCAATAAACTTTGATTTTACATGTATAACGTTATTTAAATAATAATATAAGAAAGTTATAGACAAAAGCTGATATGTCCTTTTCATTAAAAAAAGTATGTCATGTCCTGACATCTTACACAGTTTTGCAAACGAATAACTCCGGTCCTTGTTCATTTAAAATCACAAAATTCATTTCCGGCTAGATATTTTTGTATGAGCTTGAGAGCGATTTTTTAAATAAAAGATTGCTAGAAACCACTTAAGTTGTAGACTAAACTAGATATATACTTTTAATTAAAAAAAAATAAATACCTGAAATCTTACAGAGTTTTGCTAATAAATATATCCAGACCAATTTTAGAATCACAAACTTCATTTCGGCTAAAGATGTGTATATTACCTTTAAAATGACACTTACAAGGGAAATATTCATAAAAAATGGTAACTGTTTAGACAAACATTAGACAAACAAAGATATGTACTATTCAATAAAAAAGCCATCCTCGGTGTTTAAGTACTGTTTATTGGAATAAAGCGGGTGTACACTATGATAACGTTGTAATCTGTCTAGTTCTTCACTACCGTTTTCAGTAGCGGGTGACGTAATAGCCAATATGGCTGCGGTCAATTTATCGATTCTGGTCACAATATAGTAAAAGATTTCCTACACAAATTCAATGTAAAAGCAATAACTTTAACGAAAAATAAAGTCAAACTTTTGCGCATAGAGACCCTCATAACCATACTTTTTCTCGAAGAGCAATCCAAGGCGAATTGATTTAAGCAATAAAAAAGATAGGTCACGCGGTATGTAAGAAAGAACTCGTCACGAATCAAAAGTCACTGTTTACCGGCTTCTATCCAGTTCATGAGGGTTTCCCGCCATCTGTCAAAGTCTTATGTAGTCTCCAATCTTCAGATAAAAGAGTGAATTTCTAGTAAACAACAATGTTTTCCCTGCCACATGCACACAGAAATATACTAAAATAAAGTCATGGCAAGTGACCCTACAGAGAACCGTGTCTTCAAATAAATGATGTTCATGTTTTAGAGAGTATAGCATTGCACTCCAAAAAGATTTAGTATATTGTAGCCTTCTGGGTGTCACGTAATCGGATGTACATTAGTGAAGATAAAACAAGTCTCTGATGTCTAAAATATTTCTTTTATTTTACTCTATTCCCTAACACCAAAATTGTACTATAATAATTCCAAAGTCAAAGTAAATAACATAACGTGTATAATTCCTAAGAGAAAGCGAGGTCCCGTCTGCCTATTTTGAGGGTTATTTATACTGATCCCGTTGTGTATTCGCTTAATTCGTGACCCACGCCTGTCAACAAGTAATGGACGTCAACGTGTGTATCTTGACGTATATAGACAGATGATGTATGATCCCTACAGATTTTACACCGCCTGTAATCGCGGGCCCCTATGTAATTTGACAAGCCAATTTGTGTTCACAGGTGTATTCACACCTGGAACACGCATCGGAACGTCAGTCCTCTCGCTTAACGTATTTACCAACCATTTATATGCATTTTACGAGTCACGAATCTTGCTAAATGGATTTACTAATTGCGTATATGCATTTTGCGAGTCACGACCCCCATGTTTTCTGTTAGTTACATCTCGCTGAAATATTTCTATTGACTTTTCATAAAGTAACATATTCATTATAACCCATTACATTACACATCTACATAATCAATTTCAAATTTCATTACACCCTACCCGAAGGTTCTATTTCCTAAATTAGTTTGTTTATACAACAATAACACGACAATAACAACACAATAATGTACAATGAGATAAATTCTATGATTATATATATTATATGTATACCCTACCCGAAAGTTCTATGACGTTACACAACTCACTCTTTCAAATGAATTTTTTCTATTATTATATATATTATATGTATACCCTACCCGAAGGTTCTATGAGATAAATTCTATTATTATATATATTATATGTACATTACGTTACACAACTCACTCTTTCAAATGAATTTTTTCTTATTTCATGATATGAAAAAATTACGATGATGTCAACAATTTAATCATGAGATCTGTACGAAGATAAAATACTGTATAACTCTGAACCAACGAGATTCTAAAAATATTTCCTGTTATGAAATAATGAATTTTTTTTTTTTTTTTTTTACCAAACTTGGTGATGTCTATTACTAAGTTTACGTCGTTTGCGTTCCAGTAGTATTTGTTTGTATCTCTGTATGTGTGGTAACTGATGTGATGCATGAATGAGGGCTATATCAGGTAATGTCAAATGTGTGAAACAAAATGTACATACACGTGTGTTGTTGAAAGTTCTGTATGGTGTGCCACATGTTGGATGATATCTGAGTTTACAGCAAGGTGTTTGTACTGCTGCTATACTATGTTTTGAACAGAACTTACATAAAAGTTGTGATAAAAATTGATAACGTCTTTGACGTTGGTGGCCTTGAGTGAAATATTGTTGGATGCGGTTATGCAATTGAGTGTTATCTGTTTGAGCGAATGTGGTGATTGACATGTTGCGTATTTTGTTTGGGATGGATGTTGAATATTTTAATCGACGGAATGTTTGTAGTGATTCTAAAGAGTCAATGCCGTAGTACGTGAATATTGCTTTGCAAATTTGGTAATTGAGAATGTGTTGTTCATTTGTTAAATGATTGAGCATCTGTTGATGAAGAAGAGGTATGTTGAAATACGTAATCAAGAAAATCAATGTATCCACTTGAATTTCGCCAGATCTCATCATATAAGTAAAAATTGAAACATTATGTTCTTGTTCAAGGGTGGACATTTGTTCAAACGTAGTTATAAAATAATGTATTTCTTCTAATTGAGTTTCTTCAATGGGTAAAGTAATGGAAACTGGCAATTGAAAATTAAATTCTTTGTAAAATCTAAAAAATGATTGAAAGAAAATCGAATTAGTGATCCAAAAAGTAATGTGTACAAAGAGGTCAACGAGGTACATGGTTAATAAATGAAATATATAGTTATAAAAATAAGGAAATGTTTATATCCGTTTCGTCAGTGGACAACACAGTTCTTGTATATTGTTTTAGTGGACAATAAAGTTAGTGTAGCTGGGCGTCAGCGAACAATGTTGTTCTTGTAGAGTTGGCGTCAGCGGTTGATGTAGGTCTTGTAGACTGGGTGATATTGGACGATGGAGCTCCTGCAGACTGGGTGTCGGCAGACGATAAAGTTTGTGAAGTTTGGTGTCAGTGAACGATGTAGGTCTTGTAGAGTTGGCGCCCGCGGATGATGGGTTTCTGGTAGATTGGGCGGCAGCGTCCGGTAGAGTTCTTGTAGTTGTTGGTTTGACTCTGCGGTAGAATAACTCGTGGAATCAAAATCATCGTTAGATACAGTTCATGGTGTTGACATTAGTCTTGGTAAATTATATACAATGTGGCAATAACACATATTTCAAACGTTCGTTGCAGATTATACGAGTGTTCAACGCATCTTGGTTAACTATAGACAACATCCGAATAATACATGTTCCAAACATTCTTTGAAGATTATACGAGTGTTCAACACATATATACAGTCACAATAGATGAATACGGGTGATATATCGATCGATGTAGTAGTGCACTAAACAATTGTTCGTAGATTTTAGTTTTCAAGTATATCGTTCTGTTCATTATTGACGATAGTAGGTAATATCCAGTAAACAGCCCATGGTGCTGTTTATGGTTCACAACTTGGTTGTTGACAAGTTGTTATCGCCAAGGATCATCCTGGTGTCGTCGTCTGGAAGGATTTGTTACCCTCGTAGAGACGGGTATAGGGATGACAGTGTTCTCGGTCGTTGTGGGGGTGCCGAGGGCTTTTTGACCTCAGACACGAGAGGTTCGTGCGCCACATCACAGGAAGCCACGCCCACATAACCCGGGGGACTGATTTCTCCCAGGTGCATATCATCGTTGGCAGATCGGAATTGGGTAATAATGGGACGATTAGATCGGGTCATACGTTTACATTTACAGTAAATAAGGAGTGCTGCACCAGAATCTATCAAGCTCCTAAATTTACAATTTCCTATTGAAATGAGGCAAGAATTTGGGTTTCCACACAAAGCAATATTATACGTCTTTACGTTTCCGTCGTTACCATAGACCCCTTTTTGGTACGACGTTCCTAGTTTTTTTGATTAAGGTATGGTTTTCTTTGAGTACATTCTCTACTGAAGTGTCCCAATTTTCCACAATTCCAACAGTCTATTTTGTCTTTCCAATTTTTGTCATATTCGTTCTTACGTGCGTAATTGTTTTGACCTACGGCGTATGCATTTATTTCGTTTTTCCTACGTCTACAGTCTTGTATAACATGACCCTGTCTCTTGCAATACCTGCAAGTGTTTGATGGTCTCAAATGATCGATTTCCATGGGAACAGGTCTATTAAGTGGTGTTTGAACTTGATTATGACTCAAATGTGACCTTAATTCGAATCTTGCTCTTACATTTTGTTCGGCTAATGCGGAATTGACTGCTAACGCTAAAGTAGTTGGATTTTCTCGCATTAATTTAAGGCGTAAATAATCATGTCTCAGGCCGTCAATGAAAGTTCCAATTAACTGACTTTCGATCATCTCGAGGTTATCCTCAACATTTTCATACGCTTCACTAGATAAAGACAGAAGTCGTTCCGCGAATAATTGGACATTTTCGTCGGGTTTTTGTTTGAGTGTTTTTAAGAGAGCGAGAGCATAATGAGGGTCCTGGATTTCTGCGAATCTAATCTTAAGTTCATTTTTTAAGGTTGCCCATGACTCATCAGGAAAATCAGTCAAATACCTCTGAATGTAATCGCTAACAAGTCCCCTACTAGATTGGTAAGCTACTAACTTCAATTGATCCCCCGCCAAACGTGAAAGTACCCCATATTTCTCTATGTTTTTGATCCAATTTTTGTATTCTTTAGGATTTCCGTCATAAGTTTGAATTACTTGTGAGACGCTTTGAGTTCCGATAGCATTTGTTACTCCTCTAATTTGTTCGCTTAAATTTTGAAAGAATTGTGGAATCGCTTGATCTGCCATCTTAGATAATTAACCATAGGAAAATAAGTCAGTCACTCACCGAATATTTGCCCGTTCGTTGTGGAGGTCCGGCACGTCTTCTTCCCTCTGGCCCGTGAAAGAAGTGGTACTTCTGGTTGATCCTTGTCACCGCGCACCAGTTAAACACGTGTTACGTAATCGGATGTACTTTAGTGAAGATAAAACAAGTCTCTGATGTCTAAAATATTTCTTTTATTTTACTCTATTCCCTAACACCAAAATTGTACTATAATAATTTCAAAGTCGAAGTAAATAACATAACGTGAATAATTCCTAAGAGAAAGCGAGGCCCCGTCTGCCTATTTTGAGGGTTATTTATACTGATCCCGTTGTGTATTCGCTTAATTCGTGACCCACGCCTGTCAACAAGTAATGGACGTCAACGTGTGTATCTTGACGTATATAGACATATGATGTATGATCCCTACAGATTTTACACCGCCTGTAATCGCGGGCCCCTATGTAATTTGACAAGCCAATTTGTATTCACAGGTGTATTCACACCTGGAACACGCATCGGAACGTCAGTCCTCTCGCTTAACGTATTTACCAACCATTTATATGCATTTTACGAGTCACGAATCTTGCTAAATGGATTTACTAATTGCCTATATGCATTTTGCGAGTCACGACCCCCATGTTTTCTGTTAGTTACATCTCGCTGAAATATTTCTATTGACTTTTCATAAAGTAACATATTCATTATAACCCATTACATTACACATCTACATAATCAATTTCAAATTTCATTACACCCTACCCGAAGGTTCTATTTCCTAAATTAGTTTGTTTATACAACAATAACACGACAATAACAACACAATAATGTACAATGAGATAAATTCTATGATTATATATATTATATGTATACCCTACCCGAAAGTTCTATGACGTTACACAACTCACTCTTTCAAATGAATTTTTTCTATTATTATATATATTATATGTATACCCTACCCGAAGGTTCTATGAGATAAATTCTATTATTATATATATTATATGTACATTACGTTACATGGGATTGTCTATTTGGGCATATGAACTTCCAACCATCGCAGAGACCTAGATCGGTCAGGCACGATAAGAATGGACAGGGATAACGTGCACGAATAAATATTGCAGTCGGCTCTTTATTTTCGGCGAAAAAACGAAAATAAAAAGAATACGTTTTCAGAAATCGCAATAAATGTTTTGGGGTCGGGGGGTAAAAAGTGGATCGGTCGGTAAAGGGCAAACAAACTTAATTTTAATTTGGGCCTTAATATATCACGATTGGTATTTAACATTACTTGAAAAAAGTTCATATTTTCAGTTGATTCGGTAATAAAATCGAAAGTACATCGCGAAAATAGGTGACATAACGATAAACACACTATAAATAACGCAAGTAGATTGATCATTTTATATATAAAATATCTACAATTCACTACGCATGCACAATTTGCATTCCTGGATTTACCACGGGACGATAATCATCAAACTACTGGCGTTATTTATAGTTACCTGGTAGTTACCTGGTAGACATACCCAGTGAAATTTATTACCGAATATATTGAAAATATGAAAACTTAACAACTATTTTCAAGTTATATAATATACCAGTCGCGATATTTTAATCAATATAAACTAATATTGTAAAAAATACGGTATTTAACAACTTTTCTTTTCTTCGTCGTCATGGTTGACAGTCCCTTTGATTTGTTTATGCGGAATTGAATGCAAGTTGTTAATTAAACATTCAATCGCATGTAAAACCGTAAAATTCTACCTTTTGAAACACTCTTATTAATAAATGCAATAAACACATGGCTTAAACCCAAAATCTGTGTACAATTTATTTTCTTGTTAATATAAATTATTAAAATTAAAATTATCGTCCGGTGATTTTTCTTTCTACTTCCTTAACACCATATTTACGTCCTCGTTAATAAGTTTGATCCCTCTTCTAGTTGCATTGCATTATTTATCTGTTTATCTTTTTGTATTTAATTTTCAATGTCATCAAATTAAAAATATCTTCCGCGGATTTTTCTTCCTACCTCCTTAACACTATCTGTACGTCCAAGTTAGGAAGGTTTAATCCCTAAACTAGTTGCATTGTAATATTAACCTGTTTTCTTTTGCGTATATAATTGTTAATATTAATCAATTAAAAATATCTTACGATGATTTTTCTTCCTGCTTCCCAAACACTATTTGTGCGGTCTATCTGAGAAGTATTTATCAGTCTTCTGGTTGCGCTTGATCTACTCGCCAGGTAACACAATGCTTATCTCCGTATTCTTGTTGACGATTTTGACCGGCTCATGATGTGCACTTCCATATCAGAGATTCGTTGAAGTTGTGATCTGCCCACCAGGGACGAAAACAAAACCAAAGCACTGCAGGAAAAAGTTCTGCAACTTCAGAAATTAGTGACTGACAAGAGACCTTTCAATGACGTACAGGGAATACCTCGAGGTTTTGCCATCTTTAAATTAAATGTTGTTGATATTGTATAATATAGTTTCATGCCCAGTAAATATATGTGTAGATAAATTATCTTCATATAAACATTGTGCATAACATTTAAAAAAAATAAACTTATCGAGTTTGAACACATTTTATGAAAATTGTAAGCACCAAAATTAACTTTAAAGTTGTGACGTAAATGCACGTTTAAAAGAAAGTGTCACAAGCAAATGTTACAACAACCTATGATATTGTTCATATATGATATTTTCCTGTTCGTGTAGATTGTTCAGAGATATACTGGAACGGTACGCGACAGGACGGTGTGTATATCGTTTCTCCAGATGGACGGTGTCCGTTTCGGGTTTATTGTGAAATGTCATCTGGAGGATGGACCGTAATACAGGTAGGCGCTCAGTGTCGTTGACGTTAACGATTGCATGAGATTAATATTGAAAACATAGAGACCAAGTTCTTTTAAGTTACCGATCTTTAAAGTTAGACTTACATGACAAGAAAAACACCATACAAAACCCTCATAGTCCAATAGCTAAATAATTATGTTGTTGTTTTCGCACAGAAACGGGTTGATTGGATTGTGAATTTCTACAAACCATGGACAGATTATGTACAAGGTTTCGGTAACGTCTCATCCGAACATTGTCTCGGCCTTGACCGAATCCACAGACTGACGTCACACGGCGCCGAGATTTACTTCGACATGGGCACGTCGGAAGGCGGAAAAGAGTGGGCTCACTACAAGGTCTTCACCGTACACGAAGCGGCCACCGCATACCGCATGAATGTTGATGCCTTTGGGTACCAGGGTTCCATCAACGAACTGTTCAGTTACCATGACAACTTTAAAATTTCGACCTTTGACCGCGACAACGATGCAAATGCCGAGCACTGCTGCGATAAGTCTCTGAACGGGGGTGGGTGGTGGTACAATAGTTTTTACAGGCTCGGAAACGTGAATGGTGTGTATGGAAAGCGGGAAAAGGGCGGTATTGGATATCGGGACAGTAAAAACGTACCAATTAAAAATGTTACCGTTAAGATTCGCCCCATGAAAAGGACGTGTGGACACGTGTACTAAGTTATGTTTGTTAACAAATACCAAAAGATACTTAAAAGTGAACCGAATATACTTTTACGCAATATTATTATAATAAATAAAATTATTGTTAAGTAATACCAGTTTGATTGTCAAAAACCGCTTTGCAAAAACACTTCAGAATAAATCGATAATGTATGTGTGTCAGCTTTTAAGATGATAACTCAGATTCTGTGGTTAATATTTCCGCCCAATATTGGTTGTGGTTTATAGCAAACCACTGTAATTATGGTCATCGTTTTAATATAACCTTTAATCAGAATGCCATTAACACAGCTTTACATTAATGACTTCATATTTACACGTCATATGTAAATCACATACAATACAACTACGGCTTGAACGCATCTTTAAGTTAAATTGAGATACACCGTGCTTCAGTTTTCAAGTTTTCATATCGATTTAATTAACTTTTTTTTTAAATTCACTACATATGTCAAATTGAAAAGAATAAGGATTCAGAATTGCGTTTTGTGAATCTATCCTTTATCATTATAGAAATGTTGAGCTGATCACAACCCCACAGTCAACTCCTTAAGTTAACAGATTGTGTGCATGACCCTTTAAATTATCTAAAGCGTTTATACTTATAGGCTGTTTTCTTATTTTAAAACAATTGAGTTTATATTGCATTGTATTGAAAAACCAAAGTTTATATCATATGATAATTGTTGCTCTATTTTTCCTACAATCAAATACTTACAAAAATCTTGTCATTTAGTTTGTGTTTTTTATCTGCTGAAAATGTTAACCATATCGAAACTGAAGAAGCCGATATGTATACTCCGAGATGTTGTCAGGACCAAGGTGTTACTGATAATGATGGATTAAATTTACTAGATTTATATCAACAAATGTTTATGCTTATTAGAATTTCAAGATATGATTGTGATCAGCTTAGAAAGTTTACCTTTGCTGGAAAAACAGATCGTAGCGTAGTTGATTATGTTGCTGCACCAAATCTTGTGCAATCAATTTTCACATTTTGTGGGCATGATCCGAATATTTTAGACAAGATCTTGAGAACTCTCCCTCAGTACCAGTGGGAATAAAAGTGTGACTGGTTCATAGCTAGATGGAAAACATATCCAATATGCTTGCACAACCTATTTTTACGATCAATATAATATAGCCATTGATAATATGCAATTTTTATTTAGTTACGTATTTACTATTATAAAACGTCATATTGTAACTCTTTGTTTGCTACAGTCTCATTTATTTAGTTCTGTATTTACTACTATAATACGTCATATTGTAACTCTTTGTTTGCTACAGTCCCCTGCATAAATACACGAAAGTGTTTAAAAATTGTATTTCTCATTTTCAAAACTATACTTCAATAAAAAAAAACTATGCTTAGGTGTATTTTGAGTTTGTTTAAATAATATTTTGAAATGAATGAATACACTTTTTTGTAAAAAATAGCAGAAACAGAATAGGAAAATACACAAGTACATTGACTGTGAATTTAAAACATTGTGCTATGTAAACCAATGCCTATCTATGAGGATTTGGCCTATTATGATTGACGTACGGTATAGCTATCAATACAGTTCAATAAGGCATCGATCAGGCATTGACAGTGAATTTAAAACATTGTGCTATGTAAACAAATGCCTATCTATGAGGATTTGGCCTATTATGGTTGACGTACGGTATAGCTATCAATACAGTTCAATAAGGCATCGATCAGGCATTGACTGTGAATTTAAAACATTGTGCTATGTAAACCAATGCCTATCTATGAGGATTTGGCCTATTATGGTTGACGTACGGTATAGGAAATGACTGTGAATTTAAAACATTGTGCTATGTAAACCAATGCCTATCTATGAGGATTTGGCCTATTATGGTTGACGTACGGTATAGCTATCAATACAGTTAAAAAAGGCATCGATCAAGCATTTACTGTGAATTTAAAACATTGTGCTATGTAAACCAATGCCTATCTATGAGGATTTGGCCTATTATGGTTGACGTACTGTATAGCTATCAATACAGTTCAATAAGGCATCGATCACCAATAGTGTTTTCAATAATGTATAAAATTATGTTTTATCTTGTTTTCATAATTATTTCCTAATTTTTAGTAAAAAAGACACTTGCAAATACAAATTGATTATTAATAAAAACTGAATTTTTAATTGGATTATGTAAAACCTCAAACATGAAAACGTTTTTAAAAATAAATACACCTTTTTAAAAATAAATACACCGAATGTATTACTTACAAAAACAAGTAATCAATAAGTAATTTTTATAACTTATCAATCTTTTTTGGGTAAAGCTATGTTTATATATTACCTGTCATCTTATGGAAGGGAATGTCCGCAAGTCCAGTCATATTGCTAAATGACAATTTCAAATTGCTTAATGAACATGTATATTCCTAATGACAACTAAATGTTGACACATTTTAATTGCAGTTTGGTATATGACAAATGCTTTTTGCAGTGTGCTATTTGATGCCAATACACTGCAACTTCCGTGCGCCTTTGTGCTTCTTTGAATTTATCGGTTGCATATACTAGAGACACCATTGCATCTGTAGTTTCCTTTTAATAGTCAATAAAATATTCTCTTGCATGTAAATGAAAATGCACCATTAAGTACCAACTTTATTGAAGTTTATATCGATTTATCGTTAGTACATTACAACTAGACAATAGTTATTACATTAGCATGGTACTATTAAGAACACGAACAAGATGCAAGCGATAAGCTCTAAGAATATTGACAGACATGACGCAACTTGAAGTTAATAAAATGCGGATTATTAAACTCCAAATTATTTCTTCGCTATTTACTTAACAATTTTTGTCGCAAAAGCCCTACCTCAGCAAGCCAGTACAACGCCAGAAGGAGGCTTTTTTTGTACACAAGCAAATCTATGTTCATTTATATGTCATTACCTTCGTCCGTCCGTCTTTGCTTACACAATTTGTGTAAACACCATAAATTCAGTTCTTTAAGTTGTCAATGATATGGTGAAATAACTTTTGAAAAGTAAACTGTTAATATAAACGGTCAAAGTGCACAACCAATGAACGTTGAAAGTGCAATTTTCATCAAAATTTCGTGACAAAAAGTTTGCGCCAGTTTAACGCCCGTCGTACACAGCCTTTATTTAATAGACTGATACATTTTGGAAGTTAAAATAATAATAAACTCCAAGATGGCGATCATTATACATGAGACCTATCTAGTGGAGGATTCCGAAGATAGTCGATGTATAACAACTGAGTTTACTTATTTAGCTGCATTTTATTTCAACTGATTTGATTTGAGAAGAGTAACGTTATTTGAAGATAGTGTTTGACGATATTCATATGTTTTTAAATCTGAAAAATACAAATGTTTTTCATTGTGAATTAATCTTGAAAGTTATCAACTGTAAACACAGTTTAACATTAATAGTTAAGTAAAACAAATCCTCTGAATCTAAACATCTTTATCACTTCTGCCAGTGATAAATCTGATTAGGCAGTGGCTACTGGTAAAATATGAAGAAATCGAGTGTTGGTGAAGCTGGCAAAATAGTAAGATGTCGGAAACAAAGGAGCAGCAAAGTAAGGGGACGATGTATTGGAGTAGAATAGTAAGATAAACTTGTGTAACTACAAGAGCAAATAATTAAACAGGCTGGCATAAGTTACATATTTGAACAAGATGTGTTTGTGAAACACTATCTCTCCTCATATATTTGACGCTTGACTTTGACCTTTGACCTTGATGGATGACCTTTACCTTGACCTTTCACCACTCAAAATATGCAGATCCATTGAGATACACATGCATGCCTAATATCAAGTTGTTATCTTCAATATTGCAAACTTTGACCTTTTACCTTGACCTTTGACCTTGAAAGATGAGCTTGACCTTTCACCAGTAAAAATGTTCAGCTCCATGAGATACACATGCATGCAAAATAAATTGCAAAAGTTATGACCAATGTTAAAGCTTGACGCAAACCAATCAACAAATCAACAAACCAACAAACAGACAGGGCAAAAAAAATATTATATCCAGTATAGACTGGAGAACAAACAAATGCTCCGACAATATATTTAGTGCATATTACAATTTAGCACACACAAAAATCCCATAATTGTTAAAACATTCTGACGGGCTTTTGAAAGAAATAAGTGCCAGACAGTCAGCAGTTATCGATCATGTGGCATTGCTACTTTTGTTCATACAGGCTGTCCCAGTCAATCCTGAAGGCAATCTTGTTGGTGTGTTGGGGGTCTTTACACATGACGGAGCGAGATGAAGACATACCCCACACGACTGTGCAAACCAGAGATATGTACGTTTCGTTATTGAATCTTACCCATTTTTCATTTTTTATTTTTTTTGTACCGGGTTAAGTGAATTAATCTATATAAAATCTGTTTTATACTAATAACAATAAGTTTAAAAACTACTCAAGAAATGGCATTAAATTCAAATAAAAAATTGACAAAAGTAATCTTGTTTCAAACCAGTGTCAGTTATGTTCCTGCATCACGTGATCCTACATCCTAAAAAGTTTAAAATGCCATCTATTAATCTAGATGTATCAAGGGTTGTTGAGTTTTGCATGTGATAATGTGTTTTTCAAGAAATGGGATTACATGTGATTGATCCTCTCAACCTCAAAATCAAGCACTCATTTCGAAAGGATCTGTTCACGGATCAGGTGGAGGGCACGAATCGCTCGATGCGATATTGGGCATATTGGCAGTACGTCCCTTAGATACACGCCTTCGACGGGATAACCGCAGGACTATACCTAACTGTTTCTTCAAAATGACCCGTGCCTGATATCGAAGTCGTTATGGCACGTATATAGCTATTGTCCCTAAACGAAGATTAAGATGGTGAACTATGCATCCTACGTGTTTAATCCTCCAGATTCCTAGGTTTGTCGCGTTTTTCATTTACTTTTGTTTACAGAAAGCAGTCGATATTATTAATATATTAACAGAGCTTTTGAAGTCTAATTGTTGAAAGATTTATCTTAAGTAATAATTGTTCAGAATTGTATTCTTCAGTGATGCTTACTTCATAAAGATGTTATCGTAATTATATTGTAAATAATAAGATCGTCAAACCAAATAATATGTTAATCACAAAAAGTGACAGTTCTCATAAAGATGGATATGTAATTGAGCAATGCATAATCCAACTCTTCCCACATGTCGGTAAACAAACAATAATTATATATTTTAATGTAACAAATGCATGAAACATCACAAACTTCAGTGCAATTTATACGCATCTACAAATGTAAATTGACATTCCATAATGCGTGGAACTTCGTGTTCAGATCATGTGTAATTTTACAACAGGTAATACTGATTGCCCCGCCCTTGCTTTTAAAATAAACTGTTTTTCTGAAAGTGTAAAAAAGTGTTTGAGAAAACTTTAGCATTCATTAATTAAATACATATTCAGATTATAGCCGTCTTTAACTCGTGCATCTTGATGTAGTTACACGTAGTAAATTATTAATTGTCGGTTTTAAATGATGCATTATGTATTTATTTTTTATTTCAACAAAGAGGCGACACAATACATGAAAAATGATAATGATCACAAAATATAATACTCTGTATAAATGGAACATAACTAAGATAAATACAAATCAGAATAAATGTTGTTGTTGTTTTTTTCGACATTTTTCCAGAACATTTTTTCTTATTTATTCCATTAATTATTTATCTATCAAAACAACACATTATTTTTTTCTTTTGAAAGGCGATTAATCACTTACCCCCGCTACCATCCGCACTATTACATTTGCATTCATGTCATAAATGGTTGGTGATAGACTTATATACAATTGAAATCATACACAATCTATATAGAGCATTGTGTTTGGATGTGCCATTATTTAGTCAAAACTGTCCATGCAACAATGTCTAAACAGCAACCACAGCACTTTTATTTCAATAGTTCATACTCAAAGGAAACAACATATCCTGCTCATGTATAGTATTGTTGTTTCGATGATTTTTTATTGAAATGGAATGACCAGTTTAACATTTAGATAAATTTGGATGTAATGATTTAGTTAATCTTGATTTTACGGACGTTTCAAGGTCGATGCGAACTTTGAAATCCAAGTTTGCCCAGCTCAGATGGCTCTTACAGGATCCAAAGATGTGCTTATATGGGCCCAGATGGGCCCCATATATCCTGACTGGCTGTTAACTTGACCACTATGCACCAACGTTTGCTAACGATACATTCTCTTCATTTTATTCTTTGATCATATTTCAAATAACATGAAATGACTCGTATCAGTTAATATGGTTTATAAATGAATAATTCATATTTTTATGCTATATTAACATGTGTTTTATACATTTTATAGACCAGTTTATAATAGTCTGTAAAAATAATTGCACTTAAAATATTTTACGATGGGTGTTCCAGATATTCGTGGATTTTCTTCATACCTCATTAGTTTGTTGGCAAAATTCAATGACATTGACATATTATACAAACTAATTATCACTGACTTAATATATAAACTTAAAATGCATACATTCCATAAAGCGCAATTGAAACGCGTTGGCATAGAGACCTCAGTAACGACATGTGGCGTCGTGTATATTTTATTATGTTCGTTAAGAGCATTGAACTTTGGTTTAAATGTCGTAGATAAATAGAATTTACGGCAAATTGCACGTGCCATTGACGTCACATATCTACGTAACACGTAGGTTGAACATCCAAAATGTTTTCATCATTCTAAGCTGCAACACAGCGAAGGTTAAAACGACAGTAGTTAAAGTAACAAAATAATGACGTCAGTTGATAACTTTTAACTACGCACGGTGATTAAGTTGTGTCACTCATTGCGCTACACATTGACCAAAACGTTCACAGAAGTTGGAAATTCGAAACGATTCAATTATTCAAGATCGTTGGTATTCAAATGGCACGAGAAATTTAGAAAGGGACACGAATCTGCAGAAGATGATGATGATCGAAATGATAGGCCGGCGCACGTTAAACAAACCATGACGGACACAGTTAGAGACTTGATTAAATCAGATAGGCGTTTAACGGTGCGATATATCGCGGAAGAGCTTAGTATTGGTACTACAATGGTTTACAGATTACTGACCAAGGATTTCAAAATGCGCAAGGTTAGATCTCGGTTGGTTCCAAACCTCTCTCTGATGAAGAATGAGTGAAACGCGTTAAGTGCTCAGAAGAGTTTTTGAGAAGATACCATGAAGGAGAGCGCTTTTTGGACCTTATCGTCACACTTGAGGAGTCGTGGTTATGGCAATATGATCCGGAGACGAAATGCTCAGTGTGGAAAACAGCAGCAAGTCCTCCGCCAAAGAAACTTCCGGGACATGAAGTCTGGTGGAAAACATAAGTTTATCTTCTTAATGGATAGACGTGGAACGCTGCGTATCCACCAGTTTCCCGATGGTTAGACGATAAATGCTACATATTATCAAAAGACAATGCCATTTCGTTATTTAATAATGTATTGTCATTTTGACAATTTTGTTATTACTATAAAAAAAATCGGTGTCAGGGCCTCTGTTATCCTCCTCACAGCCCGGTTTTGATTCCTATGGACTTTCGCGTCTTCCCGAAAGTATAATCATAGTTGCTCGGTATTCGCTTTGTAAGTAAACAGGAACTTAATTTGCAGCACAGATAATCGTGTCGTCTTTTGAAGCTGACTGGTATAGAGACACTTTTGACAAGCGAATTTCCCGACACATAAAGTGCATTCGCGTTGGAAGTGGAAAAGATTTGTCATTTGTTTATTTCATAACGTCATTAAAAATCCACGAACTTCTGGAACACTCGTATTTCGTTCAAAATCTATAGTGTGTTTTTGTGTATGTGTTTGTCATTTCTATTGCATTTTTTGTGTGTCTTTCTTTTTGGCAATCTCATTAAACAATAAAGGACAACATTATATTACAAGGTGTTCTCTAGCTTGTGCAGCCAATGGTTCACTGTGTATATGATATAGAGGATATTTGTTAGATTCGATGGAATAGCGAATTTATTTCACGAGTGATCATATAAAATAATATTTTCACTAGTGAATTAAAATCGATATATCATCGAATCCAACAACTTTTCTTTTTATTGTATGCTTTGTTCACCGTTTATTTTCATTGTATACTACTGCCACCAGAAAAAAGATAACTGTTCAGTGCATAGATAATATGTAGCTGAGCGAAATATATATACCATCTTTATTTAAAAAATCCTGATGTTTACATAACCACACATCTTAAATTTTTTGTACAAAACATCTTAAAATAACCACGTTTTTTTGTCCGGTACGAACTTATACTGGTTACACTAATAACATAGCAATACACTGTATTCAACAAAAAGTGACGTTTAGATAAAATGATCTACATATTTTAAAGACTTTTTTCAACTACCTTAAAAAATCAATTTTCAGCTTCATATACTTGAGCTTGTTTCTGAAAACTTTTGTAAATCAGTAAGCTGATACCCGTACTACAATACTATTGCTAAAGTTAAAAAATTGGCCTGTGTGCTGTTTACTTGTTTGTTGTTGTTGTTTGTTTTGTTAGCATTTCTCTTAAGACATTTTACATCATAATAGCGTTATTTTTTGTATCGTGTTGTTCATATACGATATGATTGCAGATATATGTATTATGTCTAGATACCTATATTTTGGTCTTTGTTCCTTTTGCAATATTGCTGTAACCTTTGTAACTAGAATGTCTGTTGGATGCTGTTCAAATCACCGTTTAGACTGTAGATCATTAACTTTAAATTTTTGCCTTTGTTTACAAACGGTACTAACAGCCAACTGGACTGGCGCACAAAACATTACCATTTACTTAACTATCATTTGGTATGAGTATTAAAATATGTACTCTAAATGTAAAAGGGCTAAATAACATAGACAAACGCACTAAAATTTTTAAATGGTTAGATGAAAAAAAAAAAATATATGTCTTTTACAGGAAAGTCATCTAACACCTACCTTAGCACAAACCTTAAAAAATGAATGGGACGGAGATATTTATCTTAGTGGACAATATACAAATAAACAAGGCATCGCTTTTCTGATAAAAAGTAATACAGGAATAATAGTGGATAACTTCAATGAAATAATAATTGGCAGACAAGCAAGCATAGATATAAAAATACACGAAACACAATTAACATTAATAAACGTTTACGGCCCTAACATAGATGAATCCAAATTTTACGAGACATTGCAATCCTATATAATAAGTAACCAAGATAAAAACATTATAGTCGGAGGTGATTTCAATATTGTTCTAAACCCATTATTAGATAAAAGAAATGGAAACCTATATTCTCACTCAAAAAATAGACAAATTTTGAATAACATAATTGAAAACTACAATTTAATCGATTTCTGGCGTACAGTTAATCCGAATGAGAGAAAATTCACTTGGCATTCAAACACAAAACCAACAATATTTTGCAGATTGGACTATTTCTTAATATCTGAGTCACTCTGCAATATTATTAATACATGCAACATAAAACCAGGATTTATGACCGACCATTCTCTAGTTGAACTTAAACTGCACAATATACAACCTGAAAGGGGCCCAGGATACTTTAAAATTAATAACAGCATCTTATTAGATACACAATACCAAACGCAAATAAAACAGGAAATAACCAATACAGCTCAAAATAACAAAGATGCTAACCCCAACACATTATGGGAAATAATTAAAGGTAATATACGTAACACAACAATACGATACACATCATTTAAACAAAAAGAAACAAAAAAACTTGAAACTGAGACCATGAAAATAATTGAAACACTTGAAAAACAATTGCATGAAACAATTACAAATGATACCAAAGCCATTGAAGATGAAATAACATCAAACAAACAAGTATTAGAAGGAATATATCATACACAACTCAATGGAATATTACTACGAGCGCGTGCACAGCATGTTGAACACAATGAAAATAACACAAAATACTTCGCAAACATCGAAAAACGTAGAAGTGAACAAAAAACTGTACACAAATTAGTAGTTAATGGCAAAGATATAACAAACAGAACACAAATACTAGAGGAACAACATTTATTTTTCGAAACCCTCTATAAACGAAAACATATTGAAACTAACACCCTTTTTGAAAATACACATCATGCTTTAAATCAAGAGGAAAAAATATTGTGTGACGGATTACTTAATGAATATGAATGTGGACTAGTCTTAAAGAAATGCAAAATAACAAAAGTCCAGGATCTGACGGCATCACAATCGAATTTTATAAAATATTCTGGAACGATATTAAAACACATTTAATTAATTCACTTAACTATTCATTTAACAACGAAAACTTAACTACGCTACAAAAACAAGGTATAATATCACTCATTCCAAAACCTGGAAAAAACTTAGAATCCTTATCAAACTGGCGCCCGATTAGTTTACTGAACAATGATTATAAAATTGCAACAAAAAGTATATCCAACAGAATTAAAAAAATATTACCATCAATCATTTCAAGATCTCAATCTGGCTTCATAAAAGGACGTTACATTGGTGAAAATGTACGTCTGATACAAGAATGCATACATTATTTCAACCAACCAAATAATTCAGGCCTTATTTTCTTTGCAGACTTCGAAAAGGCTTTCGATTCACTAGACCATTCGTTTATGTTCTCTTGTTTAGAAAATATGAATTTTGGTGAAAGTCTAATTTAATGGGTAAAACTATTTTACACCGACATAAACAGCATTATTATTAACAATGGATTTTTTTCAAACAGTTTTAACATCGAACGAGGGGTAAGACAAGGATGCCCACTTTCATCCTCGCTATTTATTATATGCATCGAGTATCTATCACACTATATCCAATCAAATAAACATATAAAAGGAATATCGCTAGAACCTGACGACGAAATTAAACAGTCCTTATTTGCTGACGATGCAACTTATTTTTTAAATGACAATAGTGACTCATTCAATAACCTTATAGAATCGCTAACCCTTTATGGAACGGCATCAAGTCTAAAACTAAACACAAGTAAATGCACTGTGCTACGAGTAGGTAAATTTAAACAAAGTAATATTCAACTTAAAAAAGAAATGAAATTCCACTGGACATCAGATGAAGCAACAACGTTAGGAATAACCTTTACAAACAATGAAAATGAAACAATTCTAAAAAACATATTGCCTAAACTACAAAAATTTAAAAATTGTTTAAAATCATGGCAGCATCGTAAACTTACACTAATTGGAAAAAACACGGTGTTGAAAACGTTTGCACTCCCTAAATTAATTTATACACTAACAGTCCTCCCAAACCCACCAAATGATATTATTAAAGATATACAATCAGCAATATTTAATTTCATATGGGACGGTAAACCTGATAAAATTAAGCGAACCCAGTTAATTCAATCTGTAGAAAATGGAGGTATCCAATTAACGGACATCGACTCATTCTTGAATGCAATCAAATGCAGCTGGGTTAAAAGATATCTAGATAAAACCAATACAAGTAAATGGAAATTATTCTACCAGAAAATCCTAAAAAAATATGGTGACTCCTTACTTTTTGAATGTAACATCAACAATACCATTTTGCATGAAATTGCAAACGAAAACATATTTCTATCGAGTGTTTTATCAGCATGGACTAATGTTACTCATAATCTAGAAACCCAAATCACCAGTAAAACTATTTTATGGAACAATAAAGACATAACTTCAAACAATAAGACTTTTTTCTATAAACATTGGTTTGAACAAAACATTAAATATGTCGACCAATTGTACGATTACAGAATAAATGACTTTTATTCTTTTGAGAACATATGTTATATATACGGAATACCTTCAAGCAATTTCCTAATGTATTACACATTAATTAAAAGCATACCCATACATATTAAATCTACAATTAATACAAATAACACACCATGTACCCAAACATCATTCACGGAAAACATACTTGCAAAACAAAACAAAACAAACAAAATATTTTACAAACTACAAATTAAACACCCTGCAGAAAACTCCAAGATTCAAAATAAATGGCAAAACCTGCTTCGAGAACATGCATTTAATTGGAAACAAATATTTATCATGCCATATAAAACAACTATAGATAGCACACTGAGAAATTTTCAATATAAATATGTGCATAGAATCATAGCAACAAATAAATACCTTTTTAAGTGCAACCTATCCAACACAAATTTATGTGATATATGCAGCGAACACATTGAAACAATAGAACACTTGTTATGGGAGTGCAAACATATTCAAATTCTATGGAACCAGTTAACAACATTTCTAGAGAAACAACAATTAAAATTTAAACTGTCTCTCTTAAATATCAGTTTCGGTGTGAATACTTTTAAAATACCAGAAATTAATAACACTGTGAACCACATTATCATACTCATGAAATATTTTATATTTAGCTTCAAATACAAAAAACAAATACCTACCTTCAACTGTTTTATAAACTATTTAAAATTAAAGATCCAAATTGAAAAAGAAATAGCCCTCAACAACGATAAACTTCATATTTTTTAACAAAAATGGAAACGCATAAACTTTCATAACCCAGTCCAGTTGTCTTCTACCTAACTCTCCGCAAATCATCTCTATGATTGATTATTACATTTAAAAATAACAGCATACACCACAGGCAACCAAAAAAAAACAAACAGTATATCCTAGCATATCATGTATAATATGTGTTTGACATTATAAATGTTCTAATTGTATGTTTTATATTGAATAGATCTAAATAAAAAGAAAAAAAAAAGATAACTACAGATGTTAAAAATAAGGGCAATATGCATTGGATTAATTTCTTACGGTATTTACGGTAGTTATTATTTGTAATTGTCTTCTGCAAGTACATGTTTCCATGTTTCGCTTTTAAACAGACCTCAAAACCATTCAGCTTAAGAGCATTTAAATTCAGACCATACAAAGCTCTACACAGGCCGTCACAGACATTTCCAATACAGGATATTTCAAAACTATTTGTACAACCCTTCTTTATTGTTACGCGTGTACCGAGTAATAAGCTGCATTCTTTGCCCTTTTTACAAGTAGTTATATCACAGTCCTCCAGCACGCACTCAACCGAATGATCAAGTTCCAGAAGCGCGCAGAACAGACTGCTAAGCCAGGTAGAAGAACATGTCACGTCTCCCAATTCGATGTGTTTTATGGACGACAGTCTTTTCCGAGAGCCTGTAACTTCGCTGTTAAGAACAATCCGGACGGGACATATCGATGTAGTCGAACGGCAAATATCTGTAAATGAAAATACAAAAACCAATATCGTCGTAGTAGTAGTCGTAGTAGTAGTAGTACTAGTATTAGCAGTAGTAGTAGTTGCAGTAGTAAAAGTGGAAGTAGTAAAAGTAGCAGAAGTAATTAGTAGTAGTAGTTGTAGTAGTTGTAGTGGTAGTAGTAGTAATAGTAGAAGTAGTAGTAGTAGTAGTAGTAGTAGAAGTAGTAGCAGTAGAAGTAGTAGTAGTAGTAGTAGTAGTAGTAGTAGAAGTAGTAGTAGTAGTAGTAGTAGTAGTAGAAGTAGTAGTAGTAGTAGTAGCAGTAATACAAGAAGTAGTAGTAGTAGTACTACTACTACTACTAGTACTAGTAGTAGTAGTAGTAGAAGTAGTAGTAGTAGTAGTAGTTGTAGTAGTTGTAGTAGAAATAGTAGTAGTAGTTGTAGTAGTAGTATAAGTAGTAGTATAAGTAGTAGTATAAGTAGTAGTATAAGTAGTAGTAGTAGTAGTAGTAGTAGTAGTAGTAGTAGTTGTAGTAGTAGTGGTAGCAGTAGTAGTAGTAGTACTACTAGAAGTAGTAGTAGTAGTACTACTACTACTACTAGTAGTAGTAGTAGTCGTAGTAGTAGTAGTAGAAGTAGTAGTAGTAGTAGTAGTAGTAGTTGTAGTAGTTGTAGTAGTTGTAGTAGTAGTAGAAGTAGTAGTAGTAGTAGTAGTAGTTGTAGTAGTAGTAGTAGAAGAAGTAGAAGTAGTAGTAGCAGTAGTAGTAGTAGTAGTAGTAGTAGTGGTAGAAGT
>NC_068361.1:96397386-96489268 GCF_020536995.1 Dreissena polymorpha | reverse complement strand
TGCATTCGCCTAAATGTGCTTTCCTTATGAATCTACACGCTTATACTAGATTCTGTGTTCAATATTCTAAACTACCGAAGTCACACAACTCTGAATTATAAAGTTTTAGTGCTTTTGAAGCTGCAGCATGTGCAATTAAAATAAATATATTACTTTCTATACGCTACAAATGCAGTTTGTGCAAATTCAGCATGAAAATATCAATGCTTTTTGAAACTACTGATATAGTGACATTCATAATGTCAGAAAATAATTTGTATTCAGGATCTTCTAGCATAAACAGTTATTGAGAAGACAACTGTTAAAAGATCAGATACTTAACGGCAGAGGGTATGTTTTGCCTCGGTCAAAACGCCTGTCTAGTATATCAATTATATAGATATTTCATTGACACTTGAAAACATTAAAATTGTTCACGCATAGCCTGGGTATTTCTTTTAATTTCATTGTAAAGTTATTTTTCACAACCTTTTGCGAACTAGTTTGAATATCAATGACGGTGATACATGTATATCAATTTGAAATCATCATAAAAACCTCACAAAATGTAGATTGTTTGTTAAAAAAGTCATTGATAGTAATACATGTCAAACAAAAAACCTTTATATACGGCAATATATAATAATAGATAATATTCTCTTTAGACAGTTTTTTTTGTTTTTATTATTACCTTTATTGTTTTCACCAAATCGAGAAATTGTTATAAAACGTGTTCTCTGTTTCAATATGATAACTAATACTCCTTTGTCATGTCAGTTCAGTCGTTCGTTTTAGCTCTGCAATTATTGTCATTCCGCGAAAACGATTTGATTCCTTGACATAAAATTAACCGTTTTAAATTTTGTTTTAAGAAGAATATTTCAAAAACGGTACTTAAATATTAACGTTTTGAGAACAGCATACTCACGTAATATTCAATAGATGACACTACAAGTATAATTCGCCTTAATGTCCTTAGTTATATAAATTAAAATATAGAGTTTCAATACATTTAATGTTCGCCTTTATCGTTAATTATAATTATTGAAACACCCCAAAACGGCTAAAAAGATAACCAGTACAACTACAAAACGGTCATTTTATATAAATAAAACCGATACTTGCGAGTATTCGTCACTACCTTTCCAAGTATACGTATCATGATTGGCCTCCATCAAATTGGTTTGCAGGACCTTGCAACGATTATGGAGTTATACAGATAATGAAGGCGCGTCCAGTTCGAGGCACTATAGTTGGTAATATGATTTTTGATGCTTTATCTTTATTTAACAGTTAAATGTATATGCTACAGTAACATTTTGCACTATAAATATAATTTAGACAGTTAAACACATGATATGGGATTTATTGTTAATCATTACACAAACGTCTAGTTAATAACATGAGTTTAACAAGAATCATGTGTTATATCCCGAAAATATATTGTCTTGTGGCCAATGAAACGTTTTAATAGCATTCTCTTTTTTTACAGATTCATAAAACAAGGTTATCCATGACTAATTTTACAATTGCAATAGCATTAACAAAAAGATACTTGGTTTTATAAATATACATACAGGAATTATGTTTTTTTACAAAATATATGTATGCATATTTGTCATAGGAATTATGAAATAAACAGAAATCATGAGATCATCAGACAGAGTATTGTTATTACAGTGACAAACGTAACGGTGTAATTACACTAAAAAATACCACAATTATTACCAACTGAGATACATGTCTAATATTAAGCGAATTATGGCTATAAACCATGAATAGCAAAGATCATGCCTCATTAAATAGTAATAAATAGGTTGCAATGTTAGCGTACAATGTAAGTTACAATTAAAGATGCTATTAAGAATGTTAAACGAAAACAAATGTGTTTTTTTTTATAGCTCACAAACATTTTAGCTTCCAGATTTGACAAGTAAGGTGCCTGTATTGAAAGCCACGTCTTAATTAACAAAACATCAACTAATAGGACGGTTATCTTCAAGACGCTACCAAGCGTTATTCATTCAAACACAGTGAAAAATGTCATGTTAATCACAAAACCGTTAAAATAAAATGTAATATTGACCAAAATGAGCACGGTGATGATCTGACCAAATTCCATTTTTAAAAAACACATTAGAATATTATCATTAAATATGTATTGTTAATTCGTCATTGGTACTTTCCAAGGAGTCAAATAAATGTTTTAGTTTTCGCTTTATGGTATTCTACGTTGTAACAAAAATATCCAGTACACCTTACGGGATTATGAAAAATACATTTGTTAAAGCAGCCTGGTTTCCTAGTTAATTGGCACAAATCAACATGGTATTGTGGCGAAGTTCTGCCACTTTTCATTCATACACTGTATGATCTGGCAAATATAAAACTTTCGCTTAATCCACTTTGTCATATTAAAAGTTTTTAAAAAGTGTTTGTTGCACTATTGTCAATTACCAAAGGCAAAACAACAAATCTGCAGAACGAATCAGAAAGAGATTTGGGTGTCATGCGATGGTTGACCTTTAACCTCACCAAAGACGCCAACAACATCCATTGATAATAACATTATAAAAGGGCACACATAATTGGGATTACTCATTCATCGTTTTGACGGTTGCTGGAAATATTGACGTTTCATACTGTTAATTAAGTTCCAACAATTAATGTCTTGTCTAAAAGCAATCCGTTATTCCATCATAAACAAAATTGATACATGTAAATGATATACTACATAATATAAAGAAGTAAGTAAGAAGTAAGATTTTTTTTCGTACACAAATTATTAACATTTAAATTCATTAAAAAACGCACATTTAAACATGAATTTTACTCTGGACAGTTAAAATCTATCGTTTCATTATGGTACAGAAACGTAATTCTCTTGCTGTGTTTGTTTAAACTGAACACCTTTACATTATTGTATGGATTGCAACTCACACTGGTGAACACACAGCAGCTTCTCCTAGTATCACATCTTAGACTCTTGAGAAAACTAGAAAACCGTGTTCTTGACGAAGCTTCTAAACAAGATACGCAGCCAATCCATTTTTGGGTAGAAACTAGTGCAACACTCAATAGCCGACGGTAGTATTAAGCCCATTTCATAGACATTTTATCCATTTTGCCGACGACAACCGTTTTGATCGACTAGCAAATAACGCTGAATCCTGATATTTGAAAATTTCCAACGTGCCTATAAAAAGAATTAGATGCTAGTTTCATAAACGGGAATACTCCATGAAACATTATCACGTGAGATTAGGATTGTTTGTTTAAACGCGCACGTCGTTTTTCAAGGTGGGTGACCTTTTGTTCATACATACAGACACTATATACAACGCGACTTTAAACATAAACATGATTAAACGCCGGATTATCGCCGTGGAAAGCTTTCGAGGTCTGAACAAGTTGATTTCATTCTTGACCTCTTACTTAGCACAACCAGCTATGCGGAATAATTATAGGAATTCGGCTTGATTCATTTTATAAATTAAGCGATTAAAAGCAAGTCACAATGTCGGAATCGAACCCCAAACGGCCTTAGGATCCAAGTTAAAAAAATTGTTATTCAAATTTTGTTACACTCGTGAACATGCTCAGTTAACCATAGATCTTTGAATATGTGCTTAACAACTTGTTTATGGCTTAATCACGGCCACAACTCGTCAGAAATTAATATCTCGCGAAGCAGACGATGTTGTTCGCGTTGATGTCGATTTAAGACGAGCTAAGGTCGATGTTAAGACGTGACAGGACGCAGGGAAACTCGCAACGGCTTTGGACGCGGAAACAAGTCTGAACTGCTCAGCACTTTATACCGCGGACAACCACGGGTAATACACGTGATAATTCGTTTTCCGGCAGTTATTAAAACTTTGGAAGACGCAGAAAGACTCGAACGTTTAGCGGGCTGTCACGGGCAGAGCACGGTCATCGGACGGGTGTTTCGGTATCAGGGAAATGGCGTGTTTTTTTGCGGCTTATCACTGACAAGAACTGACGCCTCTAGCCTTACACATGGCTGGAAGTGGTTAGCCGTGCTTAAGCATTGTTTCAGATGTGGAACAGTCGCCGACGGCCAGACAAATTACAAAGCACAACCAAAGCACAACCAAGCCAAAATCGACCAGAAATTACCACTAACGACCACGTCCCCAGATTTTCAAAGCGTTTTGTACGTGATTAAGCAGTAATTGCTGTATGACCGGGCCTTTACATCAGATATTTATACAAATGGACGAATGTAAGATCTAACGAACATGTAACATTTTACGAATACACGAAATTTCATGTCAAGCAAATAAAATAAGTAGAGTGTCGGCGGATGCCCACGGTCTTTTGAGAATGTAAATTCCGGAACCCATATCGAGGAATGTTATTTTTGTTCAGTGCGGTCAAACACAAAAAAGTGTACATAGTTATGCTTGCAAAAGATTTATTGCAGCACCACAGAGCATTTATATAATAATGCTATATTATAGACTGTGGTAGAAATAACATTCATATTTATGCATGGACGCGTTACTAAATATTGGTTACGTAAAATTGAAATGCTATATTCCAATTATGTTAGAAAGTGTTATGAAATGTTTGCACAATAAATTAGGTTATACGAATATGTTATCGAGTTCGAGTTAACAATCGACCGCCATAAGATTTCGATATCTATCGAAACCTGAAGAGGTTGTAAATACAAATTCAAGTTATTTCTAAAGATTAAAGAACAATTTTGTACAATAATGGTTTGAGTTATATAGAACTTAATCCTAACTGAAACAACCAGTGGTATGAACGTGAACTTTGAAACCAAACTATATCTCAACGTTTCAACTGTTGTACGTTAAGAGGCGCATATGTGTTTGAACGTTGACCTTTCAGAAAGGTATTTGTGAATCTAAAGCGACAGATAAAAAAATAACAAAAGCGTTGATGCATAGTGCACACGATATATATATATATACATTAAGTTTAATGAAAAGTCGGGGAATGTGTTTAAATATAAAAAGCATAGTCAAATGCCCTTAGGTTTTCACCTGAGACCCAAATGAATTTAACGTTGACCGCGCACAGCGTAATGGATCCGCAATGTACGAGTTCATTCTGCTCATAAAGCTGCATTGTTTTCGCGGAGCCGGCATTAATAGAAACAATCCTACCAAATTAACTTTTGAATTACAACTGCAATTGCTAAAACTATAAATCTTAACTAACGACATTATATCTTTGTTTTGACAAAAGCAATGATTGTTATTCATTCAGTTTATTACACTAAATGGTATTAAAACAATCAACGATTCTGCGTTTAATTTATATGAAATCATTGTCCCTCACGTACAAACATCATTAGGCTAAACAAATTGACGATCTTTTTAAGCTGACATGTAGGTAAATATATCTAACTAGCTAGCTAGGAAAATTTGGTATTTGTAAAACAGTTAGAACAAACTGTGCTTATGTTTTTGACATAACTTCAATAACCTCAATATCCGAGAGAGTATTATACATAAAATGACTCAGGGTTCTCAGTTTTTAAAATTTCACTAAAACTTGAATTAACCATAAAAAATTCAAAGACGAAGAAGAATCATAGATTAAGCACCAATTAATATGGTAGTTAAACTATGTTTAAATATGTGTGCAATTCTTGTTCCTTCAGACAAGGAAGTGTATGACCATTGGAAGCCTCATCCTGACGTCTCCTCTAACCCAACGCAGAAGAACAGGTTCTTTTTTAATAATATTTTGTTTCTGAAAACATACATTTTACAGTTTTACATACACGCATGAACATTCACGAATTTTTGCTCTAACAAATGTAACTGAAGGAAATATGGTTTCAGAGTATATGTTGTGGAGAGAAGAAAGAGAAGAAAGGTGTCAAGGTTCAGGTTGAGTCTATTGAGTCCCAGAACAGGTTCTTGCCATACTGGCATTACTTGTATTTGTGGGCTTGCATGATGCGTAAACATAAGTTGGCGGAAATACTCTTGCGAAAAGTGGAGGTAAATAAGTTTACATTCCTGTTTCTAAACAATTGCTTCTAAGCTGTGTTCATTATATAGCATTTAAATACGGAATAATACACTAGTAAAACTGTTCCCAGCGTGCGTTTAAATCAGTGGTATCCGTTATAACGTATAACAGAAGAGTGAGAAGCGAAATAGCGGAACCACTGGACTGCTACACAGCGTAATATTAGTGTTAATTACACTCGTTCGAATGCTTCAATATTCTTCAATTTCATAAATAGGTATTTAAATACATCACTTATTTCTAATAATAAGTCAGGCTAGTATGTATGCTTGTCCAATCACCAGGAAACTTCAAGAGAACATTTGTTCAAGTGATACCTCGGTCGAGTTCGAAACTGGGTCACGTGGGTCAGAAACAATGTAACTTAGTCAAATAAAAAACAAAAAACTAGTGAACACTCTAGAAGCCACAATAATCTTCCAGACTTCGTGAACCTTTAAAACTGAGTCACGTGGGTTTCGAAAACTACGTAACCAGTCAAAATTAAAGGAAAACATTTTTAACACTCTAGAACCCAAATGTCTAGCCCAATGTGTATGAAACTTGATCAGAGCAATGGTCCTATAGATATAATGGTTTAGTTCAAAACTTGGTCACTTGGGGTCAAAGACTAGGTGGATAGATGTAATTGAAGAAAAGGCATGTGATAATACAATTACACACATTAAGGAATAGCAATAAAGAATAGAAAAAAACAATGCAATAGACATATCTGTCGAAATTAATTAACGAGACAGTATCAATATACATAATAATATACTGTTCGACTAATAGATCAAAGCAAACAAATACATGTTCTGACTAAACATTTATGTTAAAAAACTGTTCCAAATTGTTCTTAAAGTTGATATTTGATCTTTATTGAAAGCAATTATCTCCTCAATTTTTAGCCTATTCTGAAGATACGTGTTAAACGGATAAATATTGGGAATGTTGTTCTGATACTTTTTTTTATAAAATATAAAATTTTGCCAACAATATGAAAAAGTTGACAATCTGTGATATTTTGGAATGACCAATTGAAAAGTTACGAAAGCTTATATGTTCATAATCAAAATTTGAAATGCTCGGCAAATTCGATATACACTTTTAAATTGTTCAAAACCTGTTGAATTATAGGCTATCCCTAAACATATGCATATTTGTATCTACTGATGCTGGATAAAACGCACAAATTGGAATGTGTTGAACCACACTGCAGTAAATAATTTTTGTAAGGAATAATTTGCATAATATATTTATACTGAAAAATTCTTATTTTTGTGTCATGGGTCAGTATAAACGGGTGAGTAAACAGTTTATTCGTTTCAAAGTCTCTATCAAAACATAATAACCATTTTGGATTTGCCATGATTAGATTGATTTGCTTCATCAGTACGACTTTTTGGTATACTAATTTGCAGATTTTAGTTGACTCTGTATCCGATGAAAGTAAATTTGCAGGTGGTTGATAACTTATGTCTTCAGTTGTCAGCTTTCATTCCAATCTTGTGGCACACTTTTATAAGACAATAGTATTTCAGAAAATCACTGTTATTTAACCCGTACAAGTTTTGTAATTGATAAAAACTATAAAATTGCCTCGTTCTATAGTCATATATTTGTTCTACATGATTTTTTTTTAATACACGAGTTGTTCCAAATTATTTCTTTTCCGATAGCTTTAATGTAATTTTGTGCGTAGACCTTATTCAAGACCTTTAATATGTCTTTTAAGAACATTGAACGAACTTTAGTGTGTCTATATCGTCAGGTTTAATGTTATTTTGTTAAATGAAATAATTTCCATAGCTTTGCAGAAGAAAACTGTATAATTTCGTTATTTTTTATTCATGTTGGTGTATAAATCGATTAACCCAAGAAGCTTTGAAACCATCCAGAGCTTTCTATATCAATCATTTTCAAACCGCCATTTTTATATTCTTGTATAATTTGATCACGTTTAATCCTGTCGTTCCATACAAATTTGAACATAGTTGTTTTTAAAGTTTTAATTTAACTGTCATCTGGTCCTTCTAAAACTGTAAATGGGTTTATTCGTTTTGTCAATGCAAAAGTTTTGATAACTGTGATTTTTCCTATAAGTGAACGATTGCATTTTTTCCATTTATGTTAACAGTGTTCAAATTCCTGATTCTTTGTACATATATTGTGTTCAGCCGTTACATTTGTATTGTTGTATATTATTATCTCAAGTGTGGTCGCGCTTTTACAGTCTCAATGATTTTTTTTAATGTGGACATTTTTTATTTTCTCCTTATAAATGCACATAGTTTCATTACAGAGCATTTATTGTTATTCAATTTTAAACCTGATTAAGTTGTGAATTTGTCAAGGGTAATAATTAACTATTCAAATGACTTTTGACTGCCGTCAAGCAGAAAACAGGCATCATCAGAAATAATGTTTGTTTGAGTTCGATATTGTCTATGTAAATTCCTTTTTTTGTATCATGTCTTATACAATTCGCTAGTAATTCAAAACATATAGGGCAAAAAGGGACAGGCGTGCCTCACTCCCTTTTTGATGTCAAAGAAATGAGAGAAATACCCATTATTAATTACACAAGATTTTGGATAACTATAAAACAGTTTCACCCACTTTATTAGAGATTGATTGAACCCAATGCGATCTTAACATTCATAAATACAATTATGGTCTAAACTTTCAAAGGCTTTCTGAAAATCAGAGACAAAGATCATTACTGTTTCATCGGCATCGTTTATTTTATCAATGACTTCATTCATCAATATATCTTCCTTTTATGAATCCCGTTTGTTCGTAGTTATACGTTTTTTTATGAAAAGGTGTAATTCTATTAGCTACAGACTTACTTTCTATTTCATAGTCAACATTTAACAAAGAGACTGGTCGCCAATTATTAAAAATGAAATATCTTTAGTGAAATAAGACCTTGTGTTTGAAGTTCGGTTAAAGTTTCTGTTTAAAATGAATTATTTATTGAACTGATTAAGTATTGTTTTATGTCGGTCTAAACAAGTTTATACAATTCTGTTGTTAGTCCATCTGAGCCTGGGTTTTTGTAATTTTGTTATGTCTTTCAATGCTTGAGAGCATTCATATTCTGACAAATGGTCGGGGTATTTGTCTCCATCATCGTTTGATAATTTTACATTATCTTGAAGAAATATGTAATGGTTTTCTTGGTCCAAATTTACATCAATAAATCAATCATTAAATATACTTATATACACAATAAAATGAATATTTGCTAGATATCTTCCAGTTTATTTAGCGTTATATAGAAATCAATCAATCTATGAAAATTAATAAAATCATTAAACTATTTCTATCACATCATACAGCCTCCGTGCGCGAATGAGAAGATCGATAACGTGTCAGTGTGATTTAGCTACTCGTTGATTGCAGACGCATTTGCTAGCTTTACAATTTTATTCCTTAAAAACGGGGCTTGTATCATGGTTTTATTTTGGCCACATTTATTAATGATAATACATATATTTGGGTGATGAAGTAGAAATCCAGTCTATAAAAATTACAAATTGTCCACTTGAATACCAAGTTGAAAATATTTGCTCTGCGTGAAGTGCTCACCAGTCACCATATGTCAATCAAATTCCATTAGTCAAATATGGAGTTTATGTTATTTCTGCTTTTTATGTGTCTACCTGTTTTGAAGTTTTTTTTTGTCTGGGTTTGGATTGTAATGTATTAAAATCACCTCCCATTAAAAAAACACTCTAAACGTCACATTTGTTTCCAATCTTCACGAACTTTGTCAGAATATTTGTTCAAAGATATCTCAGTGGAGTTTGAACTGGTCCACGTGTTATCAATTACTAGGTGAGTTTTTACCGTAATGAAACTTGCTGATAATATATGTTCTAATGATTATTGGTCGAGTTCAAAATACTTAGTGAAACATCGAGCGTGAGAGCTGATAAAAACAGTTAATTCTGGTCTCAGGTAAATGACCTTAAGCCTTTGGCTTTATTGGTAAGATGATATTTCATTAATAATTGTTTAAAAAACAAAAAGATTCTTTATATTTTTCATTACAAGAAACCAGTTTTTATTATAAGAGACGTTCAGCGCATTCTTGAGATACATTTCGATTTAATATTCTTAAAGTAACATAATGTGACTTCTGTTTTAGTAGTACGTTCTTTAAAATGTAACATTAAATTAAAGTATTTTTTTACAATTGCACAAGTGCAACCATCACCCATCAGTCTTGCTATGATCACAGCTACATCTGGATTCACTTACAACTTAAGTTATAATTGCAGCAAATGTTTCAAGGCATATGATCAAATGGCTTAAAATCTTTTGAAATTCTTCTCAAATTTGAAACTTTCACAAATATCTGAAGTTCTGTGTCTGATTTAAGAAAAACACTCATTGCATGTGGGTGCATGTGAGGGTCGGGAACGAACAGACTGCTTTGGTTTCACCCCGCAAAAAAGTCCACGCATGCATTTTGCATGTTCCGAGATTTATCATTGTATGATTGTCTCCATTACAAACTACGTAATGACGATCGATTTAAATTTAGGTTTATGTTTCATCTTTTGTGTCCATTTTTCGTTCATGTTTGCCTGTCTACGGTATACATAATGAATAATGATAATGTAGGCAATTGCACTGATTGTCATTAAGTTATAAACTCATAAGGTGTATATATCTGATAAGATTGTACTGTTGATTGAAAGTGTAACCGCAGGGGGATTATATCGTTGCGAGTCGTTTGAATTTCTTTTGGTTGCTCTAATAACGTTTTGTTTTACTGTAAGCAAGGTGCAGGATCAACGGGGTTTTTAGGGGTTTACACACGGGCTAGGCAGAATGTAAAAACACCGTAAAGAACTTTATTTCTAAACAAGAGTTCGCAATAAAATACATAGTTTAAGCTTTGCAAACATATAGTTGGTGAATACTGGCTTGAGAACGCTAATTTTGACTTTGGATGGACTTTCAATACCCATTTTATGTTTGGTATTACCTTACTTTTCTGATAAACTTAATTGTAAGAAAACAGGCCAATTGGTTTATTATATTATCAAGTAAAATGGATTTAGGAATTGTGCTAGAAACAACCATTGATCAAGCTTAAACGCGAAAACATACCAATTGTTGATTTATAACTATACATCAATTGCAATTATAAGCATTTTCGTAGGTGTCTTCTTCAATATGATCGTCAATCCATCTGTGATTTCGACCTTTAATAAATCGTTATACACTGTGTAATAATTCAGTTCACTAAATGCAACCACTATGGGACCTTAATGCCACTGAGACTTGACAAACATTTGTTTACTATTCCGTGTGTCAAGTGGTATATCAGCAACTGAAAGCAACAAATATAAAAACTATCGTTCACATGTATATCACTCAGTATTTTTATCACGCTGTTATTCTTTTTGGACTAAACATACAATCATTTACTCAGCTGGATAAAAGTTGTGTTATTCACAAATGTAAGTAGGTCTTTTTTTTCTGTGTGGTAAATTTAAATATATATTGTGTATATCTTTGCAAATTACATGGAATTCCTATTACCAAGGGGTTGTTTGGTTAGCAATTTCTACAAGGGGAATTTTTAAATTGTTATCAAAAACTGAATCAACTTTAAGATAGCATGTCGTTTAGATTAACTTTCCCCGCTATATTAACATTTTACATATTATAGTAAATGGATATTAACTGCTTATGCATATTGTGTTTGAAGGATTTGACCTCACATTCAGTTTTATTGTTTTCAGAATCCGATCGCCATGGCTCTGATAACATATAATTTGTTGAAGGCTGTGGAACGACAAACGGACGACAAAGTGCTAAAGACTGAAATTCAGAAATACATTAAGTATGTATATATACCATTGAAGACATATACAGCGCTTCTTTGTATATAAAGTATCTATAAAAAGATAATAGCATTTCTGAGTGAGAGGGAGTGGGAGAGGAGGAGGGGAAGGGGAAGGGGGAGAGGGAGGAGAGGGGAGGGGCAGGGGAGGGGCAGGGGGAGGGGAGGGGGAAGGGAGAGAGGGAGGGAGAGAGGCAGATATATATAAATATATATATATGTGTGTGTGTGCGCGCGTGTGCGCGTGTGCGCGCGTGCGCGCGTGTGTGTGTGTGTGTGTGTGTGTGTGTGTGTGTGTGTGTGTGTGTGTGTGTGTGTGTGTGTGTGTGTGTGTGTGTGTGTGTGTGTGTGTGTGTGTGTGTGTGTGTGTGTGTGTGTGCGTGCGTGCGTGCGTGCGTGCGTGCGTGCGTGCGTGCGTGCGTGCGTGCGTGCGTGCGTGCGTGCGTGCGTGCGTGTGTGGGCGTGAATCCAATAACACATTTGTTTTCGGATGTTTCATGCGTAGCAAAATATAAAAACAAATTGGCTCTATGCATTTAATGTACTTGGTTTTTGTTTTTGCGATCAACAGTGTAACATTTGGTTACAATAAATAAAACCCATAAATTGTGGGATAAGCAATATGTTTTATGACATTTGTTTATAAAATGCAATAATTAAGCATATATATGTTTCAATGCTTGTTTAACATTGTTGTTACTCCAGCTTGTTTAATTATAATGTTCGCAAGTGTTTATGTACGTTTTAATTTCAACATACATTATGTTGTCACAGCCAAGACTTCCAGTTAAAGGAAGGTTGGTACTGTTATTAACTTGCGTATACATGGCACGTTAGTGATACTATCTCTCATTTAATACCAAACGAAATTGATATTAATTGATGTGCATTTTCATTTAGAAAATCATCTGCTATGGCGACGGGTATTCTAAACGAATGTGCCCAGAGTGATGACACAAACACGAATCAGATATTAACGCTAGAGATACCAGTTTGGCAGAAGACATGCATAGAATTGGCTATAAAATCAAAACACATGGATTTCCTTGACCAGCTAGCAGTCCGCAATCTGTTTGGATCTGTTTGGAATGGAAAACTCGAGGATACAACTACGTTGAAGGTAATCCATTTTATAAAAAACTTGTTTTTAATTATTTACGAAGTTAATGTATATGTTCTAAAACCATAAAGCACATTTTTAAATAGCCCGTATATAGTAAAGGTAATTTCCTATTGCCATCTAAAAAAATGCACATACACCAATCGAGTGCTTAAGAAAGATAGAGTTTTTACGTTCTGATTTTTATAATTCTTTCCCAAAGATTATAAGGTGCATAGTATTCACATACATGTTGCTTAAGAAATCATGTAATATGAAAAGTAGTTCAACTAATGCTAAGCGTGTTTATGTTTGCGATTGTGGTTATAACTACATTTGTAAAAATATTTAATAATCATTTGACATTGATATTGTCGTGCATGTAAACATACCTTGTTAACAGAATCACAATAAAAAAAAGTAAAAGTCAGTTTTCAAACATCACATCGCATACTACAAACAAACCAAATTTTCGGTAAATATGTATTTAAATTGGCCTCGGGTGATGCGTTTAAGTGTTATACCAATCAAAGGCGCTTTACATATGTCCAAATAAGATTTCTAGCGACATTTTTACACTTATCTGCCTGGAAAAGATCTTCTACGTGTATCGTCCTTACTAGACGCAATATAAAAGAAGTTCAATATGCTCCTAAACCTGTTTGGAAATACAAAGAAAAACGATGGCGTGATGTTTTCGATGAAATCAATACACATATAATATATAAATACACATGAACAAAAACATTTAACAAATTAAATGTAGTAACATAATTAGCCACGACAGATATGTGAGTATGTATTAATTTCTTGAGTAAACTGTGTTAATGTATTCGCTTATTGTATATGTTTATAAGAACAACCATTGCTTTATTAGCATCCGATATTGTTGCATCTGATTCTGAAATTATTATGATAATTAAATCTGTTTATGCTTTGCTATTTCAGTTTTTCTCTTGTTTAACGTGTCCAGCGTTATCGCTAAAACTATTGAATTACAAAACGGACAAAAGTACGACCCAGGACAACCCAGTCGAACAAACAGCACCGAAAAAGATCTGTGCAAACCTTAGCAAGATCAAGGACTTCTTACAAGCTCCAAAAACAAAACTTGCGTATAATTTGGTATGCATATTTATACTATTACAAGTATATATACTTCATGCACTATTGTGGACTCACATTATCTAAACCTGCTTTCAATTATTAAGAATTGTTTATTGCTGGTTATGGTTAAGGCGATTATTTTTTGCAACGATAACTTATTACAAACATATGACCCTCTTTCATTTTCCATTATAAACTATACATGAACATAAATTTATAAAGACAATAATTTGTAATGGCAACAGACCATGTGTCTATTATCAATTGTATCTAATACCTTGTTGATCAACAGATATCGTATGTGATGTTTCTGAGCCTTTTCGCGTACGTACTGCTGTTTGATCTCGCATCAACGATCTCGAACTTGGAATATGTATTGATGACATGGGTAATGGCTATACTGGGAGAAGAAATAAGACAGGTAAATAATAGAATAAAAAAACACAAATACAATGGGTATGTGTTAAAAAATGTAAATACCAAAAGAATATTTGACAACCCCATTCATCGGTAATTTGTGTTGTGTGAGGTAATTTCCAACATGATAGTTTCGATACATAACATAAACCACCAGAACGATAACCCAATTTGTTTCACTACAAATCTTCGAAGAATATGTTGTTTTGCTGCTCTATATTATGCATACATTATTTTCATTTCACAATTGTTTTTTTCGCACGTCAATACACGAGAAATATACAATATGAAGAAGTGAAACTCCAGACGCTAAATAATAGAAAACATTCGCCAAATGCCTAAACGTTGTTTTCAAAACATAAGAATCTCCGACGTTATGATTTATTTCAAAATAGTCTATATTTTATAGTATACATTATATTTGAAAAATTGTGCCTTGATCTTGAGGAATTATGTACCGAATACAAAAGAACGTTTCAGTAAAACACGATAATAGAATACTGGAAACAAGTTTGTAATGAATGGTTAATTATCTCCCATCGCATTGGTGCTTTTAAAACATTATGACTACTCATGGGACACAACAGTCAAACACGTACGCGTATAACTTGTTAATAGTTTAAGGCAAAGTTAACTGCTTTTTTATCATAAACTGTGGGTGATTTGCAAACATTGCTTATCCGCTTAGGCTTCTGCCTAAAATAAGGCTGCAACAGAGACTATACCGCTTGGGTCGTGACTACATAGTCATGTGGTGTAACGCCGAGTTTTGTTTCTTCAATAGCTAAGTTAAGGATCTTACACTGCTCGGATGCTAAGAATTCAAGATTTGGTTTATATGCCCAGTTGTGCTCGTTACATTTGGTCTGTTATGACAGAGTTTGGTTTCCTACAACGGATACAGATCCCAAAAAGGCTTGGCCATTGCATACAGACTTGTTGAAGATATAACACGTACTCGATAACAAAGTATTAAATGTATGTTGTGTAATGCAAACTTTAGTTACGACACCGCTCGGGTTTGATCCGAGCATGGTTTGCTACATTGGCTTATGGTGTTACGCTGAGTTAGGTTTTTGACGATGCTGCTTCAGCATCTCGTCTAAGTTATCACACCATGAAACAAAAATGCACAATGGCGACCTACCTAGAAGACCGAAAGAGTCCGATTGAGTTAGCGCAATTTTTTCATTCGGCATACCTCACTTATTATCATTGAAATATGGGAAACAACAACAACAATTGGCAAATGCAGACGCAAATGTTAATAAAAATATGTAACAATTGACAAATAAATATTCTTATCACAAGTGTTGATCTCTTTGATAAATCATAATAAAACATATAACCAGATTGCCACATATGTCATATGTTCTGAGCCTTGTTCTGAGAAAACTGGGCATAATGCTTGTGCGTAAAGTGTTGTCCCGAATTAGCCTGTGCAGTTCGCACAGGCTGACTGAACAGGCTATTTTTGAGATTTCTTTTGGAATAAACATAATGGTGAGGCATAATTATGCGTAAAGTGTCGTCCAGGATTAGCCTGTGCTGACTGCACAGGCTTTTTTGTTTTAATAAAACATAAGGGTTAGGCATAATTGTGCGTAAAATGTTGTCCCGGATTAGCCTGTGCAATCCGCCAAGGCTGACTGTTCATGCTATTTGTTTTATTTTTATTTTACTAAAACATGAGGGTAAGGCATAATTGTGCGTAAAATGTCGTCCCGGATTAGCCTTGCTGTCCGCACAGGCTGAATGCACAGGCTATTTTTTTTATTTTAGTTTTTGACTAAAACATGAGGGTTAGGCATAATTGTGCGTCAAATGTCGTCATGGATTAACCTTTGCAGTCCGCACAGGCTGACTGCAGAGGCTATTTTTTCTTTTTTCTTTTTGTATTTTTTAACTTCAACATGAGGGTTAGGCGTAATTGTGCGTTAACTGTCTTCCCGGATTTTTTTAAAACCTATTTTTGCGATGCTGCTTCAGCCCTAATTTTTTTTCGTACCCAATTTTTTTTCGTACCAAATTTTTTTCTCCTATCAAAATTTTGTTTTTGGCATAATTTTTTCGTACCCAAAATTTTCGCACCCAAATTTTTTTTCGTACCAAAAATTTTCGTTCCCACATACACAATTGCTGTGATGTAGATAAACTTAAATTGATGCTTTTTTATCAATCCTCTTTAAAAGCATCGTCACACCAGTACTTTCAGTACTTTGATTTCCAAATGCGTAGGTTAGTATCCTATTCTTCTCGGCTGCTACGAATGCAAGGTTTGTTATACATGCCCTGTTCTGCTCGTTACATATTGTCTGTTATGCTAAAGTTTGGTTTCCTAAAAAGGTTAAAGATCACATAAAGGCTCGGTCATTGCATGCACACTTGTTGAAGATATAACTTGTACTCGATAACAAAGTATTTGTTTCAAAGTTTTGATTCGAGCTTGTATTGCTACATTGGCTTATGGTGTTACGCCGAGTTATGTTTTTTCCAAGTGCGTAGGTTAGTATCCTACACTTCTCGGCTGCTACGAATGCAAGGTGTGTTACACATGCCCTGTTCTGCTCGTAACACATGGTCCGTTATGCTAAAGTTTGGTTTTCTATAACGGTTACAGATTTTAAAAAGCCATTACAGTCAAAAGCATGAACACGTGCTGAAGATCTAAATCGCATTGGGGTAGCAAAGTATTTAGTAAAATATGATGTCATAAGCTGGGGAAGGCCCACAGATAAAATTATACAAATCGTGTTTTCCGTTGTGATCTCAAACGCACGCTGTAGAGAAAACAACAAATGATAACAGTTAAATGGCTGCATTATATTAATTATTTTATTCTATTGAAGATAAAACATGGCTTACAAAGCACAAACCAAAACAAACTTCGATGCAATAGGGCTTGTATATGTTGAATTTATTTGAGGTCTAATACTATTGAACTTTAATATAATCAACGATTTTACTTTATAAATATCTATCCGTTTTTAAATAAATATATGTTTAACAACGTTTATCTCAAACAATAAATTGTTTTTTTAATATAAACTACTATTATGTGTGAAATGAAATCCATCGGAATGGTTTTGCAGGTAAATCGTATCATAGACTTGTGCTTTACCTAGTTTAAAATTATATTAATATCCAATAGACTTTTGATAAGTATTTTTTAATTCGCAGGAATCTCTAAACGGCAGGGGAACATTTTTGTGTGTTAACCAGAAAGTTTACATTTCCGATCATTATATATCAACGTATTATACTTAATCACTTAAGAAGTCTCTTACATGTGCCAAAATATAAGGATATCGTTGTTAAATTCAGCATAATCTACTACGTTTGCGTACATACGTCCAATATTTCTTCTTGTAATCACCTATAATTTTAACTGAATGAATTGCCAATTGAAATGACACATTTTTTTCTGCAAACCTACCGTGTGGGACAGTTTCCCAATAAAGGTTTGAATCGAGCGTCTAGCGAGATTGGACAGAACATGCATATATGTATTGGTTTAAGCTGGGAATGCATCCAAAAACTACCTGTTGTCATTAAAATTGTTGTGGAAAATTATGTAGAAATGGAGTTTTCATGCAATTATGTTTTATTATTTTAAATATATTGTTCTGTAAAATAATGCTTAGCTGCTTATTTGGCGCGTAAATGTAGCTCTCAAAATCTTAACTCTACGTATTAGGCATTGGTAGATCCATTCCCGATATTGATTTGATTCTTTATCCGTAGGGTTTGTGAGACAATATTACAACTATATCAAAAGTACACCCATATTTTCTATCAGAGACCTAATACAAGTGCTTATTCACCATATAGACGTATTCATGTGTGATATGTTTCCAGATGGCTACGTCGAATGAGAAAAAAGAGTACTTCTCGAATGGATGGAATATCATTGATATGTGTACAATCGCCATGTTTTTTATCGGATTTGGACTGCGATTCAAACACTTTCAAGACGCGTTGGATTGGCCCAGAGTCGTGCTTGCTGTCGATTTTGTAGCGTTCTTCTTCAGACTGATCCACATCTTCTCTGTTCAAAATGTCCTTGGTCCCAAACTTATTATGATTCAACAAATGGTACGTGATGTTATATGTTTTTATTATATTATTGTATAATGTTTTAAATTAAGCCCTGTACGCCAGATATTATTACAGCCATAATGTTACTGTAACACGGAAACGGCTGCCTCAGTAACTCGAGCGCTGGACAGTAAATCCGAATTTCTTCTTATCACCGAGTTCGAAGCAGCTCATCCCAGCTTCGTTTATGATACATTATTTACAGTATCTTTACATGAATTCATCACGTTATATAGCTTGGTTATATGTCGGTAAATGTAAACTGAGTCAGGAAAATTGTGAGAGACGTTCTATGTCATTATGCTGTCATACAGCTAAAATCGAACAACCAAACGTTTAACATACTAATGAACATCAACGGATAAGTTCGTTAAAAAATAATTAAATCTTCATAGCATGCTAGATGTTTTAGTTAATCCAAATGAATAGTATATCCAGTGAGATTCGTAAGCGTGTCTAAATGTTACATAATAAATACCATGCATTGTTACTATTAGAAGATCTTCAATCAGTAGCGACATGGCAATAGCGCAAAGCCACTATTTTCGGTTGTGTAGTTCATGTCTAAAACCTGCCAATATTTTTTAATGCTCATATTAGAAAATCCTTTTATAAAGTGGTTCATATTTTTTTTTATGGAAAATACGTTTAAAGTCAGCAAGCAAAATGCATTATTTTGTCGATTAGAATACAGATACTGCAAGTGCAACTCACCTGAAAGGGTCAATACATGAGAATGATTATTTTTCTTCTTGTATTGTTGTATGGTTGCAGTTAACTGGACAAAATAATACAGCTAATAAATTATTATTAGAAAAAAATATATATGACATTTACAATATTCAATAAATATAATATGTATGTTATGCATGTTGAGTTAATTTGGAAATAAAAATATATAATTACATAGGGCGGTCCTGCTATCGTTGTGGTTCAATCCCCTTTCCGGAAGCATGTGAGCTTGTTTGTCATCATACCGGACAGGTTGGGTTTCCTCAGGGTACTCCGGCTCCCACCCCCTCACGCTAGCATTTCAAATCGTTCATTAACAACTTTATAGCTTGACATGGCATATATACTTTCCATTGTTTGGGAGTCTTGAAATTTAATAAGGTGGTGCACATGTCGGTTCACACATAAAGCAGCTTAAGGCGCGGACGAACCTCATAAACTTCGAAAAACACACATTCAAACAATTACAAAAATTTTCTTCTTATCCGTGACGTTCGATTTATATCACTTTAATGATATCTGAGCAATCACAGTGCTTGTCAAAAGTATGTGTATGCCATTTTAAAAGTTAAGTCTCAGCATTCCCTGGAACATATATAACTATAATAAATATCATAATAGTGTTTACGATATTATCGAACATCGGCGAACAGCATTAACAGCTTGTTGACCCTCGCATATAACCAATCTTTCATAACAAACAGTAAAAAAATTCAATTGTTGTTAATCGCAAGTTTTTTCCATTGCTTTTTCGTTAACGTCAACCAATGTTTGCGAGGGTTTATGTGAGATTTATTTGCGCATCTCTACGTTTTCTTCACAATAGCAAGAGATATGTTGGATCACTTAACTCGTGTGTGTATTTTGTTCCAGTTAAAGGACCTGGTGTATTTCCTTGTTATTTTGGTAGTGTTTGTATTATCGTACGCGATTGCCTCGCACTCCATCCTCTTCCCTGATTCTCCATTCACTTGGGAAACATTTCTACAAATTATAAGAAAGCCTTACTGGCATCTTTATGGAGAACTGTTTCTAGAAGATACGGAAGGTATGTATGTGTCACCAAAAAAATCTTAATTTGTGTATAATATGATTGTACAATGTATATTATAACTAATCATATTATGAACTTCCAAGCACCTACAGCCTACAGGTATGAATTTTTATCATGGAAATTGACCGCATTAGAATCGATTAGTAATTATCATTTTCCAAACAGGTTCTGCGGATTGCACAACGGATGTTAGGCTTTGGACAAACGGAATATATCCGCGTTGTCCAAGCAAAACTGGACAGATTGTGGTTCCAATCATGATGGGGATCTATATGCTTTTCACCAATATACTCCTTCTCAACCTTCTGATTGCTATGTTCAGGTATATTTAGCATATGTCGAAACACTTGACAGTTGTTGAAATTAATATTATATTCATGTTCTTCAATTATGCCTTTACAGAGAATAAAATACCTCTTTATTTAATAATACATACATACAATTTTACAGTTTTCGAAATGCTTTGATGTTGTATACGTGTTTGTTTGTGTTCAAGAGCAAGGACGTTAATTTTTAATTGCCTATTCAAATTTTTAGTCACACATTCGATAGTATTCATAAGCGATCGGAATCGCTGTGGTGTTATCAGCGATACTTCATACTGAAGGAGTACGGAATGAGACCTGTTATATGTCCTCCTCTAAACATATGTTGGCACATATACGATCTTGTCCAACGCGTGTGCTGTCGACACGCGACTGTAGAAGATCCTTTTCGTAAGTAGCATGTCACATTCTTTGATGGTACAACTAAACGTTGATGTTGAATAATAAGGTCATATACATTGCATTATATGTTTAGCGTCCCGTTTAAATATTGGCACTTGCAAATAAGTCAGGACAAATTTAGTCAGTTAAACCTTCATCACCAATCTAAAAATGACCGTAGAAGCATGCGAACATTCACAAATACTAGTTATCATATTTTAGTTTCTTAAAGAAATATTTAAATGTAATATGAACTGAAGCGCAATGTTTTTATCGTAATGGGTGTTGATAAATCATACAATATACATGTTATAATATTCTATTTTTATGTATAATCTTTTAATTAAACAATGATCTGATACGCATTTTAAAAGAGCAATACGATATTTATTATAAAGACAAAATATACAATTCACAATGATAAGATCTAGTAAGTTGTTGGCACTGGTAAAAGTCCCTATTCTAATAAAAAAAAAGAATGTCAATAACTAAAAAAACAAACAAATAAAACAGAAATTTTAGAGCCCAGAGTTTTAAACAATTTTGAGTTTTAATTGAGTCGCATTTGCGGAGTTTTTAATGCGTTGTTTAAGGCATTACGTATACACTATCCATCTTCATTTTCTATATGGTGAAACATATGTTAAGTTTGTTAAAAAAAACCTACACGCCCGTGAACGCTAAACATAACATCAAATTGGTAACTGTTGTCCTTTAAAATGCCACTGCATCTCTTACTTCCACATATTACACGTTTCTTTACAGTCAAACGTGAATGAAACTTAATATAGAATATTATACCACGTTACGCCGCTTGTTTCCCATCGACATTATTTTAGTTTTAGTTTATTTCAAATAATACCCAGAAGGCCAAAAGTGGACATATTGATAGCGGACTTGCGATGTTAAAGGTGCCTTTTCACAGATTTTGGCATTTTTTAACTTATTCATTAAATGCTTTATATCGATAAATGTAAACATTGGATCGTAAAAGCTCCAGTAAAAAATCAAGAATAAAATTAAAAAAGGAAAAGAACATTGCCCGGAACAGGTTTCGAACCAGTGACCCCTGGAGTCCTGCCAGAGTCCTGAAGTAAAAACGCTCTAGCCTACTGAGCTATTCCGCCGAGTACACGTACTTGACGTATTTTATACCTTATATAAGCAATCTTCGTAGTTTCACAAAATTTAACGACAAAAACAGAACTCTCCAAATTATTCGATCGTTTCACGTTGCAACGCTTTATAATTTTTAGGTTTTAAATTCGTCAAAAGATGCATATAATGGCTATATTAGACCATGGTAAATGTTCAGTATTACTGTTTCCTCAAAATTATCATAACTAAAACGAAAATTTGCGAATCTGAAACAACTTTTTTCAATTTTGTCAATTTACCAAAGCGTGAAAAGATCCCTTTAACAGGCAATACAATAAAAACAATTGTAAATTAAAGACGTTTTAATGTAAACATGTTAAATGTTTTACTGTTTAAAATATTATGTACTAAAATAAAAAATGAAGAAATGAACATAATAGTAAATTGTACCTAAGTTATTAGGGTTTTTTGTGGCAGAAAGTCATATTAAGAAGGGCCATGTATGATTCATATCTTATCGTATGTTAATCTATTATAACAATAATATTTTCATCTACTCATTAATACATCTTTTCCTAGAATACCTATTCGGATCAATATGGTGTCTGAAGGCAAAACTATAAGATATTTTACAATAAAATAACACAATAATTGAAAGTATTTTAAGAAATGTCAGCGTACAATGTGTCAAAGTGTAACAGTATATTTCAGACTGCTTATTCGAAACAAAACAATAGACAGTCTTAAGACTCACACTAAATTACGAATCATAATATAAAATTAAAAACAAATACGAACTATTGTTTTTAACATATAAATATATATTGATAGACAAAAGCGTCTAATAAATAACCAACTATAACACGCTAATATATTTAGAAAACAGTGGACAAATATATATTACAATTTGTTAATTTAGCAACAATATATTCATTTTACATACCAACAGAGGTCATCACAGACAACCTTTTTCAATGTATCGAAATTCTGAATGTTCGACAAAAATAAGGTATCTATCGTAAAGCAACGAATTAATGTGTGCAGTATCTAACAAACACAAATCGAACTTAATTGACGATATATAAGCATCATGTGATCAAACCAAAAACAGATATATGTAATAAACTAGTTTTGTTATTACCATGTTCTTTTCTGGTGTCTTTCGCTCGATGAATGTATGTCTGTTTGCCGTACATTAGATTGTAATGCAACCACCGAAATTCCGTTTAAAATTAACATTTAAAAATAACACGAAACTCATGTTTAGACATTGCAATGACTTTAATCTAATTGAATTGAAATGCGTCTATTACAACTACAAGTCTCAATAATTAACCTGTGTAAAGACGTACGTAATTGTGATCAGCTAAATCAAAATATGTTTGTATGACCTTTATTAAGGTATGGTTGAAACTGAAAAAACGCGACGTTTTTTCTTTAAAATGCCTTACTAGAGTTTTGAATCACCTTTTTAATATTCTGGATACATGTGTTCCTCAAAATCTGCAAAAATAGTATACAACATATTCTAATTACTAACATATTGAAAAAGCCAAGAATATCAAAACCCCAGATTATATCAAAACCCCAGATTACCTCAACAATATGGTCAACAATACTTGTTGATCACGTGTATATCTGATGGGTTTTTTAAGTTTGTTTCTATTAATGTCTTATAATATATATTTTTGACTTATCGGGGCTCAATCGCTGCCAGAGTAATAACAACCGTTTATATTGACACCCTGTAAGTTTCACTATTAAAAAGAAATATGTTCAATGGATAAACCGTTGATAACATCCGCACTTACACAGAATGAAATCAATACTAGTCTGCAATAAGTATGGACGGAGCAAAACAAAAATTTAAAGTCCTCAATAATTATTGTGGGAGCCTAACTAAGGTGAATAGTCTGCGCTATGTTTGGGCGGAGCCTAACTAAGGTTTAAAGTCCTAAATTATTATTTAAGGAGCCTTACTAGGGTAATAAGTGTACAATAGGTAATTACGGAGCCTTACTAAGGTTAATTGTCTGCAATAATAATAGGACGAAACGTTACTAAGTTTGTGACGTAGCGGATTGTTAATGCACCTACTATGTCTTATAGGAACACACAAGTCTCTGAATGATAAAAACACAATAAGTCTCTGAATGATTTCTAACTATTTATTTTATTTTCTATTCAAATATTCTTTAATTACAATTCTAAGTGTCAAGTCAAAGTTCTCTCAAATCTACCCGCAGAATATCTTATTCTGACCAAACATCTACATTTTGCGTACATGTTAATTTACATAAAATTCCCTTATAATTTCGATTGGTCATCAGTGTCCATTTCTTCACGTGCTTGTTGTCGATTGGTTGAGTTCTAAATGTATTGAATTACTGACACCTTGGATAAACAAAATTATTCAGGTATTTACACATTTATCGAACAATCATTCTAGATGTGATATGAATTTGTAATGTACTCTTATAATTCAATAAAATCAAGTTTCCCATAGCACATTTTATATGATCAATGAAACCAGGCAAACAAGATGATGCAAGTGTGTTCGATTAATGTTAATAAAGACGGCCTAGTTAATAGTTATATAAGATAATATCACTTGAATGGCTTGTTAAATATTCAGTCTCCAGATTTTGATTTCTCATGCACGGATATTTCGTGTTCCTACTTGCTAACAATAAACCTTCAAACATTCTGGACCAGTTTGTACTTGTAAATTTCAATCATATCATTAATATTATCTGTATTATTAATACTATCTGTAATTAAATTGCTATATAACATAATATGCATGTTATAAGAATAAAAAAATATGCATATGCTGTGACGTTACAAGTTTATTAGTATGCAATAAATACAGAAGGGGACTTACTTAACTTAACAGTCTGCAATACTTATGGACGGAGCTTAACAAAGATAAATAGTCTGCATTACGTATGAACAGAGTCTAACTGAGGTTAATAGTCTGCAATCATTATGGACGGAACCTACCTATGGATTTGGGAACGGTTCTTTAGAATAACTGTTAATTTTAATGTTGCGTGCTTCTACTTTATCACGCATTCAGAAAACTTGCATAATACATACAGCCTTTTAATAGTCATAGGTAAAGATCGATGGTCAACAACCTTTAAAACAGGTTGAACCCACGATGCTTTACATTCTAAACGTATTACCCAAGTTATAATCTATATTTATTTGTCGCAATTCGTTTAATGTGTCCCCCCGTATCGTGTATTTGTCTTGAACACAAGACTATGCGCGGTAACACTAATTTATCCCCTGATACTATTATCGAGTTTGGTTATTTCGTTTTATATTGCAACGAAATCTGTTTAAAGTGTTATGCGTACAACGGTTTACTATAATGGTTACATATACGTATGCTAGCAATAACATAAAGGTGGGGGCAGTGGTCTGGTGGTGGGATTCTGGTCTAGGGATCGAGAGGTCCCTAGTTCGAATCGAACTCGGGGCACTGGATTTTTCTGAGCAAAAAATTTATCCCACGCTTGCTCCTCTCCACCCAGGTGTATAAATGGGTACCTGTGAGGGAAATAAGTCCATCTGCCGTGGCTTCCTGGTACGCCATATGTAAACGGACGACTTAAATCCCAGTGATCGGGGGGTTAATGTCGAAGTCGGCTGAAGATGTATATCGAAGCAGACTATAAACCGCAACTTTAACAGAAAAAGAAGTCAGCAATGCCGAAAAATGTATAAAGTTCGTACTGAAAAATGCGTGTTTTTGTTAATGAAATTTGTATTAACTCTGCAACCTGATATTCACGTATAGTTTGTATTCGTTTGCATATTTCAGGCTTTGTAGTAACTTTTCACATGCCAGTATACTTGTCTTTTGTCCACTAGTTATAACATAATTTGTACACGGTACGCGACATAGAATTATGTTTTGGATTATTCTGCAATAATTATGAGTGCAACATTATCGTTTACAATACTCCTTAGTATATCTGGGAAATAGTACAGCAACATACAAGTACTTAAACACTCACAATCAATACAAAAACAAAATTAAATTTCTCGTAAATGGTTTCAAGGCAAAAATAAAAATAAAACTATATATGTTTTTACCTTTTCTTGTTACCATGTTTCATCCACTGCTATACGGATTGAAAATGAATAGTATTATACAGAATGCGTCTAAATTGTAATTTAATTCTTAGGCAAACACACTTTTAAACGAGGGCAGGTCGACACGACTCTAAGTATTTAAAAAAAAAATACGGAATACCGTTAATGCCATCGTGGTTACACATTAAAATCCAGAGGGCGAGAATACGATGACGACAGTGCGACAACGCGATAGTACGATGGCGACAATTGGATAGTACGATGGCGACAACCGATAGTCATATCGTACTGTCGCCATCGTATTGTCGCACTCTCGTCATCGTATTCTCGCACTCACGTCATCGTATTCTCGCACTCTCGACATCGTATTCTTGCGCTTTTGTCATCGTATATTCGCACCCTCGCATTCTCGTCATCGTATTATCGCACTCTCGTCATTGTATTCTCGCACTCTCGCCACCGTACTCTCGCGTTCTCGCATTCTCGCCCTTTGGATTTTAATGTGAAACCACGATGGCCCTTACGATATTCAGTAAACAAATTAAATTCCGCCTTGCAGTGCATCAATGTATTAATTGTCGTGATAAATTATATCGGCTTTTATGCATACAATTAAGTTATTTTCCAGATTGTTTTATTTTCTGTCGACAGTGTGTATACACGCATAAACATCCATGAACATGGTGAAATTATGAGATAGTTCTAAATATGTAAACACACACACACACATAAATCCGTGCGCATAAATATATTTTAAACATTTAAATGTGACTTGTTTTATAAGGCTACATCATACAAATTGATTATTGAATACTTACTTAACCCTGCTCATCACAGATTTAAGTTTTGAGAAAAATACAGTTCTACACACTGAGCGCAGTCCTGGTAAAATATTTCGTATATGTACAATTATCCACGTTTTTTTTTTGTGGGTTGAAGTGTGAAGTCTGAGTTTAAATTTGAACAAAAGTTATACCATAGAAAATTACAAGAATGAACGATATCGTAACAAAACAAACAACAACTACAGTCTAAACATATGCAAAGAGACCTATTCATCAAGAACTACTTGTTATAAAAATTAAGGCCGGCATAGCAAACAAGCATACACCGGTACGTTATTAATGCTTTAATGAGGAGCAGCATGTGCTTTGTTAAGAGTATTGAATTAGAATTGTCATCCACATGAATTCTAGACTTGTTCAGAACTTCCACTAACCGCAGTGCACGGTATATTCACAGATGAATTCTAGGAGAGGTGTGCCACTAAACATCACACAAATTGTTTAAATTAAATTTAACTGATCTGGCTTTAAAGTCTATTTTTAAATGGACACAACCGATGCTTCAAGATTAATGCATTTTCATCCCCAACACTCGGCAGATCAATATCTTAAAACGTACATCCTGTCAGTTTAAACCATCCACAAAATGGAATCAAATTGCAAAACTAAATAATTTACTGTTTAGCACCCTATGGGTGCTATAGAGATAACTTTCTATAAATAACACAAACAGCTCCATTTTTAGACGTGCTTAAACTACAGCAAATATTTTTTATTTGCAATCGCCAATAAATTAATATGTCGTCGTAATATTAGATTCTTATTACACTACGAATTTAATTTCATGAAGGAAATTCGATTTATAAAACAATTCATATCACCGAAACATATTATATTACACACAAGAATGATCTATGACATCTTTTCGAGAGAAAAAAACAGCGTGCAAGATTGAACTCACGAAGAAGATAGTTATAGAGACAGTGCTGTTAAACTCCACTTTGATTTTAATGACGTTTTACCCTATGAGCGCTCTTTGGTTTTTAACCTGACTCTTACTGAAACTTCACTACAGTGCGTTTGATATTTTGTATAAGCGATTTTAACATAAAAGTGGGCTACAGTCGTACAACATCTTGATCCATGTTTCACTCTCTTGGATTTGTCTATAGAGTTAATATTGTTTAATGCATGTTTAATATTATACTTATTCTCAGGTTTGAAAAAGAACAAAAACTTGTGTACACTATACTATGAATTGATTTCACCCGTGCGATTGCCCTTCAGTTTATTAAGTAGGCATTTAAAACTTCGAGAGCTTAACAAAAGCGCAACAAAGACAAAATCTCAAAACCACTTCCAAGAGATTGACGGACATGTTAGGCTCCAGGCACGAACACTCTGGAAACCAGCAACGGTTATTTAAATTCACAACGATTAGTCTTAAATAATAAAATCACCTTCTGATCAAGTATACAGGATAAACGTCGTTTCCTCTGTTTTATAATTTCGGCCAAACGAATACTTCAGCAGGCGTAACAAGTATTAAAACATGCGATGCCTAATCAACAGTAACGTTCAATCGAATCATCGATTTCGCGACAAAGAAGTTAGGATAAGATTGCTTTCATTCATTCTCCAATTGCTTCTGGATCCAGTTTTGTATTTTGTGTAGCACTTAAGCACTTAAATGCATTCTATTTGTTATGCCGCTTAACATTGCTGGAAATATTGATAAAAAGTATATTTCGAAGTTATGTTTAAATTATAATAAACAGAAGTCATACAAGACAAATGGAAAAATATGAGCAATATTATTTATTAACTGTTTAAAGCATGTAAAATAAACGCATTTTGGTATCAAAGAAATGCTGAGCAAATTAGGTTTAATTGCACACAAAACAGTTTATAGCTTAAACGTGAATTATTTAACACATTTCAGTAGTTTACATGTCTATGTTAACCGCAAAACAAACAATCGAGCGTGTACAATAGCAATGTGTGAAACTACGTTAATCAAACTAAGCCTACAGTGACTTACGGAATCCGGATAGTGCCATCTATAATCTCGAACTTCTTTTATCAAGGGCGACACACGACACACGAAGCAATACATGATATTTTGCGCGACACAGGAAGCGACAAACGATATTTTGCGCGATACGTGAAGCGACGCGCGAGAATATACCACGAAATATCTTCCTTGTGTAGGTAGCCCAAAAGGCAATATATCGTGGAAAATTTTGCGTGTAACTTCGTGTATCGCGCAAAATATCGTGTGCCGATTCGTGTATTGCGCAAATGATCGTGTGTCGCTTTGAGTATCGCGCAAAGTATCGTGTTTTGCATTCAAAGGGCGACACACAAAACACGAAGCGACACACGATATTTTGCACGACACGAAGCGATACACGATATTTTATAATTCAAATATCGCTCATATTATCCTAATTGTAGACCACGACACGCGACACTTGAAGCGATACACGATATTTAGCGCGACACACGAAGCGACACACGATATTTCGCGCGATACACGAAGAGACACGCGATATTTGTACTGTTCAAATATCGATGTAATCATATCGCCTGTCGACTCTCGCGTTTTTTAACGCTGTTACAGTACTTTTTAACCATTTATTATCAATTTGTCTCCCCTGATTTTTTGAAAACGCGAGAGTCGACAGGCGATATTTTTAAATAGCGATATTTGAACAGTAAAAATACAAAAAAGAAAAATTCGCAAATAACATCTTTTCACGTAGTACATGTAAAGATAATTGGTATATCGGGACGTTCCCGTTACACTACCACGCTGTTCAGAGGCGTGACTAGCAAATATGGTTTATTTCTTGTTTATTGCAATTTTGACCGACATATGATCATTATTATAACGAAATATTAATGCGTGTTCAAATGGCTATATGCAAAGAAATTATGCATGTGGACGCCCTTCTACTCAATTAAAATTAATGTTAGGTCCCATTTAATATCTCTAGCCCGCATTTAGACTCACGGGAACTATGTTTCCCAGTCAACCATTAGATGTCCAGCTGTGTAAGAAAATATATATGCCATCTAGATCGTGTACTGTTAGTCTAGTCACATAATTTGGTAAGAGTGGTTTAGTAAATGTGTTTCTTTTTGCCTAAATATACTTCAAATTACATCATTTATTATAAGTCGAACAAAATGCGCTACTATATTCTCATTTAAAATTGAATTACGTTTTAAGAGAGTTCCATTTTATCATTTGAATTTACACGAACTGCGTTTGTATATACCGCAGGACGTCTTTACTTGAATTATTTTTTTCGTTTATCTGATTAACTTGTACAAACACAAATGTAGTGATATTTATCTACAATGTCGTTTGAGTTACACACTAAACAATACCGTTTGTGCCATGGTGTATTCTTTCTTTACTACTTATCGATGTATACGTAATAGGTGAGCCGACACACGGTATCAACAAACATACTAAATAGGTTGGTATAATACCAAGATAACTTGCATATTATATCATGTGCTAAAATTGCCTTTGTAATTCTTATACAGAGTTGCCCACGTTAGAACATTTTCGATGTCACATTTCCTTTAATCATATTCGGTGCTCGTTATTTTTTTAAACGTGATCTGTTCATTCGATAAATGCATTTATAATTATTTAATAATTAAACATATATGTTGATCATTTTCAGGATTTGATAACGACGAAAAACGCTCAAACAGTGCTAGAACAGATGCTAAAGAGTCAACAATTATTAAGATAAATTACGGCATGCCTGATTATCATTTCGCTGATCTGCAAAAGAGGGTCAGAACTCTTGTATGCAAGGTGTATGGTGATGTGGACACGATCGTTGAGAAGACTTATAGCTCTACCGAAGATCGTTATTTTGAACGTCGGTTATCACAAATGGCTAACACGTTGCAATCGCTATGGAAAGTGGTATCTTCATTTAGCAATACACGTACCAACTTTCGCCTAGAGGAATACTTAAAAACAAGCGAAGTGGATTTTTATGACAAGCACCTCGGCATCTACTGTGTGAAGACAACGAATGCAATTCAACAACAGATATGTGACCTTGAAACAAGAATAGATGTTTTGTATAATTTACCTCTTCACGTATTACAAAGAAATTCATTCGATAAATACATTGAGTCTGAAAATAAAACCCAATCTGAACGAACCGACACGATGATAAAGACAATAAAAAACAGGTAAGGGAAATTTAGTTAAAAACTGAATAATAATGTAATGAAATATGAATAGTATACGAATGTACTTTCAAAATTCCATTTGCGTCTTCCTAAATAACACGACATAGATGACAAATATAAAAGGTTAATGTAATATGAACGAAAATAAAGATTTAAATATGCGACGATTCTAATGTGTAATGAACTTTCGTGATAACACATTTATTTTTATCACTAGGCCTTAAGTTACACGTATACATAAAAACGCAGCACACAATTGATGTGTCGTATACATGCATCTGTAAAAAAAGTGGCAATTCACTATCCGTGTACACATTTTTAACTACATGATTTTTACCATACAACAGAAACTCAGTTTAATGTTTAAAGGGGACTTGTTGAAAGGTTGTGGCAATTTTGAAATTTGGCATTACATGCTTTTCATTAATAAATTAACATAAGGGGCGTAAGACCACGATAATAATTAAAAAAAAGAGAAAAACGCCGGTTCAAATAACTGTCATTTGAATAATAAGGAAATAGCATTAACCTTTCGGCCTAAAGGGATTTCGTACTGACTAATGCATCATGCACTTTACCTATGCAATCCAATGTGTTGTTAAATTAAACGAGCTAATTAAAACGGTTCGCGTTACCAAGTAGTTTATAACTATTTTAATATATATATATATATATATATATATATATATATATATATATATATATATATATATATATATATATATATATATATATATATATATATATTAGTCTAAGACAGAATTTAAAAAAGTTGGAACTTTGTCGGTTCGTCTATCTGTGAAGAGGTTCCTTTAAAACTCTTCTTACGATGTTGTTGTGTGTTTTTTTTCTGATAGAAGTTCTTCTGAAACCTTTTAATTGTGTTTTATATATATAGTTAATCGGTTTTATTGAATAACATTTAAATCAATTTTAAATTATCAAGTGCTTTTGAATAATATAACGTGTGTTATCAAAAGTCAAACTATAAATATGTTCTTTTTATTATTTCAGACTCGATTGTCTGGTAAGTTGTACGATCGTTCTACTTAAAAATTGCATATATGTTATTGTTTTAGCATAACAATTATATACATCATACTAACCAGCAGTGCCATCATCGTTATCTCTTCATGGGATCTTCTTAGTCCGATCATTATCAATTAACGATCATGTCAGGATTTTTTTTCCATCATCATCTTCTTTATATCATCACTTACATCACTTCCATCATCTTTACAATCATCACCGTCGTCATTAGCGTAACCACTACCGTTATCAACACTAGCACCATCATCGGATAGTTTTCGTCAAATGATCATAAACCAATACTGGATTGGTCGTTTTCATCCTCTTGGTCATCGTAGTAAACTACAAAAACATCATTATCATCATCATTATGAGCATCATCACCTTTATCATCGATATCATCATCATCGCCTCACAGTCGTATATGTCCGTCAAAAGTAAGACTTACCCTGAAAATGTTTCCTAAACCAATTAAAATTTATCATAGTCTTGAAAGGTGCAGTTAGAAATATTATTGGATTTTGACGATTGTCAAGTGTCTATCTAGCCTAAGTGGTATGCAATATCCTACACAGGGCTTATCATCAAAATAAGCTCCTCACATTGGCGACCCGGGTTCAATGTCTTTCCCCGGCAGCAAGTGAGTTTGATTGGTGGTCACCATTACGGACAAACCGGAGACTCCGGGATATCTTGCTACCCCCACAACAGTAGACCGCACCAAATTTGAAAATCTTTCAGTAACAAAGAGATAGCTAGAAATTGCAGCTATTATTCAAAATTCGTCCCATCATTCATGAGTCTAGAAATTTAATTAGGTAGGCATACTGAAACAAACTCCGAGTCCACACATAATGCGTTCTAATGCGCTGCGGGACCTCAAACATTTCAAAATACTCACACATTATTAGCACATTGATTCTCACGTAGGTGGTCCGTGTTCAATCACCGTTCCTGGTTCAAGGTTTGTCGTAAAAATTTCGTAAATATCAACTATGATAATGATGTATATTCCAAAATGAATGTCTCGTATGTACCGCTGAAAGATGCAGTAAAATGTACTAAGCTATATTGAAATTACCAAATATCAAGGTGTGACTCTAAACACAATCAATGAAGTAAAACGTCATTTAACAGTTTTAAACGATATTGAGAATTAAAATTAAACGACGTAACCATCGATCCTGGTTACTCAGTATTGTGTGTCTCGTATGCCCGAGAGCATATAGCCCGTAAGAGTTTATTGCTTACAAAATACGCACAAGTATGATCCCCAGAATTGCTGGTCTTTTGCGATCCAGTTATTTAAGTGACAGAGATAATTGTGTCTCCGTAAACTGTTATGCCACTGAAATAAATGTGATGCATGCATGGTATGATCTGATGAGCAAGCACACACAAATGCTGACTTAAAGATTGCCCAGCCCACATTCTTTCAAATTCGCAAGCACAATGTTCGGATACATAAAAACAATCGAAAACATGGTAAATGGTAATTACCATTTCAGCATTAAATTGATTGCGAACAGCCATATTGTTGTGATTCTAGTTTTTAAAACTTGCGGGAATAATTACAAGGTAACAATTATTGTGTGTCTTTATGTTGATGGTTGGAAGGTGATTAATAGTTTGTCCAAATGAATGTCAATTATTTAACTTTAATTCTGGTAAAATCGATATCTTATCCGGTTCAGAAAGCTAATGGATGATGATTGAATTGCAAATATGTGCATAATTTTCCCAACATGCATAATGAAATGCTTAATTGATTTAAGACTGCTTTTGTGAAACAAAAAAAATATAGTGGCTCATTTATGCGAATAATTACTTATATTACTTATATTTATAAATTTACTAAATACAAAAAAAGTGAATGAAATCAATAGCTTCCTCTCGTCTTGCTGAATCCTGCTCAATAGCTTCCTGCTGCATTTTAAAAAGATTTGTTTATCTATATTTTTTCATTCAATATAGTTCGCCGTAAAATAAGTTGTATACCGGATAATAATATATGTAATTTCTCATTGAATTCATATTCTTGGTGAGTGAAGTGCCATCAAGAAAAACAATCAGTTCATAAAAATTGTTTGCATGGTTTTATATTATTTTTTTAATAACAATAGTATTTTAATCTTTATGGTCTATGAGTTTACGAGGTAATTTTAAGAGGTATTTTTCATCTGTGTACTGCTTTCACTGACACATATTTCTGAAATATTACTGTACTTATTTGCAGACAAAACATGAAGAGGAATTTCGAAATGCGATGTAAGTACACGCATACGTTATTTAGTTATGAGTATTGCTTTTATTTGCAATTAAAACGAAGTTTGCTTAAATATTCGGTCAATTATTTATGTTTCATGTAATACATGTAAAATCTCTACCAAATAAGGATAAATCAAATTCGTGTATGTTTACTCATTTATCAAATAGAACCACTACTGCCCATATAGCCCAATGTGCTTTTTACGTAAACGATAATACAATAGCTGGTGTTTATTTAGACAAGGGTCTTGCTTAATCCTTCTCAAATGACCCGCTCCTTTAACACAACACACGTTCTACACCGTTCACTATGAAGAATATACATGATCAGTGAAAAACGACCAGTTACTGATGTGGCCTGTAAAACGAAATATACAGCAATAACAATCGACAAATCTGATTTTCAAACTGACTATAAACGCCCAATATCAAATATAATGATATGTTTTTTTTATGTATAATCATAAAACATTTTATAAGAAGCAATTTTTATTTTCAGTTCAACACCGTATTTAACAAGCTTTTTTAACTTTTCCAAATCATTATATTTGATATGAGAAACTTATATAATCATATATTTGTATGTGGGTATGAAGGGTCGTATCTCTTGTGTTATGTCGTTCTTGACTCGTTTCAGCTCGACTTTAAAAGACATGAAAGCAGAAATCGAGTCAAAGGTATGTTTTTAAATTTAACAAGAGATTTAACTTGTAAGTTGGAGTTAAAGAAGAAAACAAATGAAACATAGGGTATACTGACCTATATAATTACGGACCTTCAATGTTTTCCCATAAACTTTGCGGTATACGTTAAAGTGACGCTTTTAACGAATATATGACAGCCTATGACATTTGATGTGATTTTTATATGAATAAATGACACTTATAAATTTCTAAAAATGCAAAAAATATGAATTGAATAAATATCATTATTTAAATCTGTTTTTATGATGAAATATCCAAAAGTATTGGGTAAATAGTTTAAAGTATCTTTTGAGAAGCATCTTTTTTGGAAGCATGAGGAGGGAATTCTTTATTTTTAATTTAAATTCAAATATAATTTAAATGCATGTCATGTCACTGTGTATCATAGTAAATCTTGAATTCAGAAAAAAGTACTTGGGATAAATATCAGTAAATACTATAAATACAATTAATTCATAACTACTTAGTAACACTTAATATTGAATTTGAAAATATTAATGTAATATATTCAAATATAGCTGATTTGGGTTGTATTCGGTCGTTTTTGGAAAAGGTGACTACGAGACAATGACTGGCGTTTATCAACCCCAGCAGACATTTAAGCTTGTCTTTTGGTACGATCGTAAACTTTTAATTCAGAACATTTTCATTCAGATTTCTTGGTAAGCGTTCAATTATCAGCTATCATGTTTTCCAGGCCGTCTTTCCACATCAATAACGTAGATATTTCGATATAAGGGATAAGATATTGATAATACTTGGTTAGCGTTAAATAGAGAGAAGATAATGTTGCGAGGCTTAGAACGACGGGAGCGCGAGACTTGGCGAGCGCTTTCGGTGTTCGAGCCGAGCAACATAAACTTCTCTTTATTAAACGCTAATCCTAGTATTCTATTTTTTCCATCAATTTTCTTAGTCGTCAATTATTTAGTCTTTAATTGATAAAATAAAAGCAAAAACACATTAAATCTAAATAAAATCTGAATCTAACATTGCGTAGTAATATTAATTGTGATCTTTCCCGTTTACGGAACTCGAAATAGTCCTTAAAAATTACACGCAAAAGAAGAGTAATAAGGAAAAATATCGTTATACGCCTGGATTTAAATTTAATCAGCGTCCCAAATGTTACACACTCAAGTAGAACACAGACGTTTTTGTTTATACTTTAATTCTTGTCCCACCACTGTAAAATATTAAAAACAACAATGGCTACCATTTTGAAATTTACAAAATGTGTACACACCTACGTGAAGCATGATTCAGCATTTATCCCCGCCGATATTGTAAATTTTAATCCATAAACAACTCTTCTTTGTACACACATTTTACTTACTGACATAAAAAAGAAAAAAAAATCTACTAGTTCTTGTTCTACTCACCGAAGTTGTGTAATAACCATGTTTATTTTCGTGAAGTTTTATTTGCTTCCATGATGAGTAAAAATTCTGGACACATTTCTTCATCGCCATCCATCTTTTCCATGTTAAAGCACTTGATGTAAGCAGGCATTTATTTGTGGATAGACATTCTTTGATCGACTGACAAAGGAACAACTATTCATCAAAGCAATTACCCTTTTAATTCAATATCGATGTCCTTCGAAAAGTTAAAGAACAGTTCACTGACACGTTTCTTAAATTTAATCCATCAATTGTTCAACAAACAATCGCGTTACTCGAGTACATTCGACATTTTAACGAAATCGAAAATGCAGTCTCACAAGTTTCATTCCAGTTTAATATCTCAACACTTTTATTCAAATTATAATAAACCATCGTAAACACACACACACGTAAACTCGTTTAACGACTGCGTACCCAATGACCTGAATGACGCAATCAAGTGATTTCGTCAGCTGTTTCGTAATATATGGTATATCGAATTCAAACAGTTACGCACTTGGGTGATCACTTTAGCCTCGCGGTAAGAGTGTCTGGTTACCACGCGAGAGACCCTAGTTCAATTCCTCGTTGGATCCATTTTTTTTCTTTAGCAAAACGAATTTATAAGAAACACTGCATGTGTGACCTTAAAATTCGATCAATGAACAAAACAATATCGACCTAATTTAAGCGCATATCGAATGGCGTCATTTGAAAAGTAGTCCGTGCACGCGACAGGTTTATTCAACAAGGTGGGATAAAGAAAAGTTTATACCATGGGGTGTTATACCATCAATGTCACGGTGAAGATGGGATAAAACAATTTATTGCAATAATTAATGCTTTTCAGAACACTGTTCTACCGCACTGTACATCTTCAACAGCCTTATACATTTCATAGCATACATATACTAATTTATCACATTTACAAAAGCACAACTGCATTTTCATTTTGTGACCATTACTATGTGTGAATGTTGTTGTTAACTTTGGCTAATTCTTTACCGCATTATAAAGCTTATGGTTATTCGTACCGGGTCAAGACGGCCCAATGCAAAACGGTTATAGTTGTAATGACTTTTGGAAGGACTAGTAGCATTCACAAAATATACTTATTTATCATGTTTACATACACACAACTGCATGTTTATTTTGCGACCGTGACTTTTCATTATAGTTGTTATAACTATTGACAGGTCTAGTAGCATGCACAAAAATACGTTTGAAGTCAACGCAAATGTTCATTGAAATCAAACATACCGCTTGATTATTGAGTGCTTTACCCGATTTCTACACGTCGATGAAAACATAGTCAAAAGTACCCGTTGTACGATGAAGTACAATTTGCTTAACTATATTGAAATAACAAAATAGCATGACGTTTCTCTAAACAATATTAATAAATTAAAACGTCATTCAACAGTTTTAAACGATATTGAACGTCGAACTATAACAACGTTAACATTCTATCCTGGCTACTTAGTATTTGTGTCATATGCCCGAGAGCACATAGTCTGTGACGAATTCAAAGGAAATGTTTATCGTGTACATAATATGCGAAAGTATGCTACCAAAATTGCTGTTCTTTTGCGATCCAGTATTTTTAGTGACAGAGATAACTGTGTCTACTTAATTTGGTATGGCACTGAAATCAATGTGAAGCATAAGTTGTATGATCTGCAAAAACAATGATGACTCAAAGACCGCCCGGCCCGCATTCATTTAATTACGCCCGCAACATTGTATTAAAATCGTAATCAAAAGTTGACATCGCTTTTCTGTTTTGATTAGATTGTCTTCATAGAGTTATATTTGCTCATGATGCACATATGAATAATGTCGCTCTAGAAAAAAACTAACATGAGAGAAATTATTGTTAACATCCTCTAGTCCTATATAAAGAGCAACTGATCAAGTGCCTGTAGAATACAGGACACAACATACACGACAACATTAAACAAAAACATAAGAGGTTAAACAAGCTAGTAAGAAGGAAATCGTCGTTTATCAATATTCAATCCGGTTGAGAAAAAACAACAACGAAGAATTAAGTAACAATCGATATCTTAACCATGTGTACGAATTATATTTGTGTTGTTTAGTTGATGGTACATTGCTTACTAGTGTGCACGAGTATTCTAAATAGAAAAAAATGAATTGAATAAATTACTTCCTGTTACGTTTCAATCCGAATTATGCTTTCCTTATATCTTGCATTGGATATAATGACTCTTTTAGAAGAGGCCTGTTTAATGGAAACTATAAAATTGCATTTCGCATTGCTGCCCTATGTATTGACATTGCGCGCTGAATTTATTTGAAATTGTTGTAACTGATAGTTTTGATAATGAACAAGATTAAGTGTCGTTTTTTCCGATTTAAAACGCACGCGTAGAAAAATGATTTATATTTGTACGGTACGTTTTTTCAGTCAAAACAAGACGAGGAGTTCCAAATTACGATGTAAGTAAAATTATTAACTGCTATAATTCAATATGAATGTATTATCGTAGTCATTTCGAGCGCTTACAATAACTGATAATATCTACAGATGAACATCAGAATAATTGTTGAAGTGTTTTCGTGTTTTCTGTTAAAGTTTTACTTTTTCTTTTTTCCCTTCAGGCTGATTAAGACTAAACAAGCGGTAAGTGGAATTCCTTGAAACTTATATTATTATTGTAAAGCATAATCAGGTGAAAATCCGAGACGGTAATTATCTTTAATAGCAGGGCAGAGAGAACAATTCGCCAACGTATATCATAATTCAACTTTCATGACTTAATTTTATTGTGCAAAATAGTCGATTTTTACTCAAATAAAAATATTTTTTATACGCGCTTATACCTTTAAAAGTAGAACAATTGATAAATAAAGAAATTGTTATTAAATATATTGACTAAACGAGTTCAATCGGCAAAAAAATACGCCTGTCGATAAATTCAAAATGAGGTAAAGAAAGCAAAAAAAGACTCGACTGATTACTTTTAGATTGACCTTTTACCTTTTAATCTGTTAATGACCTTGAACAAGGAAACTGGTTTCTGTGTATGCAACATTGTCTAAGAAGGCTTGACTACTACGTGAAAATCATACTTATTCTTAAGAGTATTTTGCATCATTTGACCTGAAATAATTACATCAAAATAGGGACCAGAGGTAATGCCCGTGATATCACGTGTCCAAAATTCTCAATCACAAAACGAATGTCAACACATCGTAATTGAAAATAGTTACGCTTAGTAAAACCTTCTAGGGTTTATTCCCGTACATGTTTACATTTGACCTTTACCTGATACATTATACATGAGTCTATGGTTTTGGTTGTTTTATTCGAAATTTCATCTTACTCTTCCAAGGAAATTTAAAGTTATCATAACTGGACAACGTTTTGCTCCAGAAAAAGTTCTAAGGTCAATACAATATATTTGTCATTTGAAATCGAATGTTCACCTTGGCAAGGGCAATATACACCTGCTCCTTTTGTTCAATTCCATCATGTGTTTTACTTTTTCCTAGTTGTTTGAGCAAAAATTCCCGACGGGCTTTGTTTTGATTCGTGTGTTTGTTGGTATACCGTTCTTTCGCTATAGCAGTCCCTTTACAAGCCAGTATATATGCAATTACAATTTAATCAGTACTGTTAAGTTACACATTCATATAAGGATGGTGACAATACTATTGAAGTTTTAGTGAATACTTAACATAAAAACAAGCACTTAGGCCGCTGATGGTGCTTGTGGTGTTATTTAATGTCAATCGTTATTAAAGGGGTGTCATAGTTTTATGAATACAAAAACATCATAAGTGTCATTAATTGTTCGCATTATGTTTGTGTTTAATGTATATTTTTCTAAACCTAAAAAGGATCTTAAAACGGGCTATTTCCACAAAGAATGTTTGACTTAACTTCTACGTTACTATATTTTGAAAACTTGTTTCTTAACCGTAATATGATATTGCAGGCTGAGAGGGAGGATGAGTTTAGACGCAAGGTGTACGTATGAATTTTCTGTTACTTTATGTGCAGTTATATATATTCGTTGTGTCTATCAGTTAATCATTATATATTGCATCACTATTGAAACATTCATTCTAACACATCATACATTTTTAAATAATGTCATTATTAAGATCAATTACCGAAAAATAAAACGTTTATACAACTCCATATATTACTATTTATTTAAGAATTCTACAAAAGTAATTGCAAACATAATTATGTTCTACATAAACATAAACCTGTATTACAATTGTATATATTGTTTGGGTATGATAAAATATTCGTTTAACACATGCCATCTAATTAAATATTACATGCATATTGTCAATTGTCAAACTCTTAAAGTTATATATTTGTCAGAATTAATTTGAATGTGTATGTAACATGTGTGGTCGACAATCGTTATTTTCGAACAGACCGTTAACGGCGAAAATCGTTTAAAAAAATGAATACTCCAAAGGCATGGCATAGAAGAAAATCGTATTTAAACATATTTTTTTTTTAAGATTAACATATAGGGACATAAAAAACGACATAATATTTATTCTGTATGTGTAGTCATAGACGCTAACTTATGTGACATCCTTTCACGTTTCAGTCTAGCTCAGCTTAACGAAATGCAGGACCTGCACAGGAAGAAGGTATTGTTGTATATTCTACAAGACATGTAAATAAGTTCCTATTTATGACGCATTTAAACAAACCTTGGGGTTTTCTAAAATGTATCCAAGTGGTTCGTTAAGTCGAAACAAATGTTCCGAAAAATACACTTGGCGATGCCATCGTAGGCATAGCTACCAAATGCGGTATAGAATGTTATATTAATTATTTTTGTGAAAAGCGCTATACTATTACCTCTGTATTTAATGAATATAACATATTTCAAAATACACAACGAGTTACTATATAAGCGAAATGTAAAAACGAATTTTAACACAAAATGTCAGTTGAACTATCGGCTAAGGAGCCATCCGACATAAGGACAGAATAATGTGCTTTAACTGTACTTTCATGCTCACACGAAATGCATGTAAAATAAGGCGGTGTCAATACATACATACTTAAACTGTATTAACAATAAATAAAACAAACAGGAAGGGTTTAGATTTATCCGAGAAAAATATGTGGACATTTTTATCATTTTTTTTAAGATAAAACGTTCGCAAGCGATAATAACTAATCCTGGATTACAAATAATGTGTTGCAAATGTACACGATCTTCCGTGTATTTTGTATTATTTGCGATTGATCAGCCTCGAAGATCAGAATTGTTTAAGAGTGACAAACAATTTGAAAAATGAAGCGTAATTGTTTTCTAAAATTTTCCCCATCCAGCAAAGCTTATTAAAAATTGTCTTAGTATAATTGATTAATGGTTTCGCTGCATGTGTTTGTACTACAAATCGATTGTTTTTAAATATATTAATTGATACATTGAAAAAAGCTTGATATTAGATAGCGCTGCATTAGAAGTTTAATTGAGTACGCATGTAACACATCTATTATATTATTTGCTAAATATATTGTGTTTGTCTTCAGGCTGACAGCGAACATAAAGCGAATTAAGGAAATGAGCCGTTATGTGAACACGATACATAATTGACAATACTGTATCTAGACCAGTTGGAAAAAGAGAGTTCTAGCACTAGGGGTCCGTATGAACGATATCTATTTTAGTTCTATAGAATAGCTTTAATATATTCACAATTCCGTTGTGAGTGTTTTTGCCGAATTATGTATTACGTCCTACAACTACGAACTATTGAAGTGAATTAATATGAATCTACTGGAGCATATCGTGAACAAGTATGTATTCAATAATACGGTGTCGTATTTGCAGTGTATATACGGATTTGCTTTTGCCTCTCGTTGTATTGATACACTTTGTTTTCAATGTAGGCAATGTTTGCACATGTCATTCATATTCGGTGTGAGTGCAAATGACAAGAGAGAATGGTAAAAACTAACAACAACAGCTTCGTTACAATTGTAAGCCAAAAGATAGTGTGTGATAATATGACGAATCACGCTATTACTGGCACATTTGTCAATGTATACGTATATTGTACATGATATTGGCTGTTCACATGTATCATTGTCTGAATCTTAGTTTATGGTGTATGTTGTACTTATTTGTACTATAACGTGATAAAATTTATGTATGTAAAGAAAGACCACACTTAACGCATGCTTTGTATATCTCATTATTGTTGAACATTTCACAGTGAAGTTGTATAGTGTTGGTAGTGGAAGTATGTGAGTGTTAGGTGACTGTGTTTGTACTGATTTCATACTATCTGATAATATAATTATTTAAAACGTGAACTGATTTTTCATTGCAAATGCACATTTTCTTAAAAGAAATATTCATGTTCATGGCATACAATGATAGTGATCAGTTGTTTTACTACCTTTTTGACACTTTTTAAACGCTGTCGATATTGTTTGCCTGTTATTGTTACTTCATAACGTGTGTGCGTCTTTTGATATGTTTAGGAGTCCTTAATTTACACAAATTGACATATTTCATAAGCATGTAAATGTTTATTTGTCCTTTGATCGTTGTATCTAGGCACACATATTATTGCAGTAATATGCATTTATTCAACATCCTGTAGAATTAGATGGTTTTAACAACACAATCATCATTTTAATAGCACAACAGCGTTTATTATGTCCCAAATACTTATTCTAATAATACCAATACTAACATCTACTTTGTTACCTGTTTCGGGCATTAAGAAGCAGGGGCCGAATAATCCCAACACTAAAATAAACATCTTAACCTGTTTGGAGCATTTAAAAACTGGGGCTTGATTGGATCATACAAAAAATTGTAACAATCAAAGTCCGCCTGATGCACATAACTGTAAGTGTGTTTCTCCATACTATTTTGACATTACATTAAATTCTCGAATCCGTCGTTGTGCTCCCTTTGAAATGCATACAGCATTATTTTCACTATACCATACAAAATCCATTTGAAGCAGATGAAAATAAAAGTATATTACAAATTTGCATTCTTGAATTGCATATGGCAGTGCATGTTCTTCATATACACTGTAAATGTTATTCATATAACAGTTTTAATGAACAGATATATTTTATGCAAATCATTGTTTTTTGTTGTTGTTTTTTAACTTGTACCTGTATTTTCATATTGTATGACTTTTAAAGAAGGTATCCTTTTGAATGCCTTATTGTTGTTTGTTAAGATGTTTAGTTTGAAAGCTTATTTGTTGGTGTGTTTTTTTTTCAAAAATTGTAATGTGATAAGCAGTTAGTTAGCAACTGAATGAAAACAATTGCACATAATGAAACTAACAATTAATAAAAGTATGTACCGTTGTCTATAATAAGTTTCTGTGTGACTTAAAAGTTCATGAATCAATGTTACGTTGAATGAAATTTATAAAGTGTATATAGTTTTTCCTACAAACCTACAAAACAGACTGTTTAACTATCATATAATTGTATTCATACTGTGCCTATATGACATTGACTTTTAGTTTCAATTTTCTTTCGATTGTAGTGCTCCAGATCCGATGAAAAAAATAAAGTTTAAAGAATGTTAGTTTTTATAACGTGTGTTATTGTTATGAATTTGCATAATATTTTATTTCTATATTATGTAACATGAATAGTTAATTAAGCACGACCAGGTATTATTTTAGATAGGTTCATACAAAATTAAGTATATACGTACTATTTGATTGTTTACACATTCTGATTACGAAAGCAGTCACGACCAAGTCTATCATTTTCCTTGATCAACGCATTGCAACCAACATACAGTGAAATACTTACGTCATTAATAATACAGATCAACAGATATATGCTCCATTTCTTTGCGTTTGTATATTTCCGCAAACTCACACGCGACATACGTAATTTGTATTTATAATGTGTAAGATATTATTAATGATGTACATTAATATATTTTAATTGATTACTAATGTATGTTTTAAGTTTAACATGCATCTTTTTAGATGTCATTTAGGTATGAATACAATAAACTACCATTTTGCAAGTGTAAAGTTTGTTCTTACAACTTGACAACATTATTAACAAGTTCATACACGCTTAAGTGTTTTTTTGTATTTTATTGCATGTCGTTTTTTTGTATTATCAAGCCAATGTATTCATGTAGTAAATATTATTATAATATATAATGATATGAGCAATTGTATGATAACGTCTGTCATTTATATGCAAACTATTGTTGTATGATCATTCAACTGTGTTAACAATAAGCAATGTAGATGTGTATACGTACACGATAATGCATTGATGAACAATAGAACAGAGATGCTCCAGATAAGTTGAAAATGTATGTGTGTTAGTAGTAACAAACATAAGAACACAATGAAGAGACCTAATAACTAGTTAACGATTGTATAAGTAATTATACACATATGTCTTTGACACTTCTGTGCTTTTTACGCGAATCATTTGAATGACTATAAGAAACGTAGGACAATAGCAAATATCAAGGCTCACATAACTTTAACCTAAATGCAAAATACCCAATTACCCAATATGTTTTCTTCCAATACATTGTATTAATCAATATGTTTATGCTATTTCACCACACATATATTGTAAGTATTTTGTAATTTATTTGACTTTGAATTGCAACATAGCAAACACCTGTCTATCAACTCGTTAATTAAATACATAAAGTTTGTATAATTTGATAACACTGCTATTATACAAAATACATTTCATGCAATCTAAATTGTACTATATTTAAAAGTTAACGATTATTTTGCTGTCTGCTAATTTTGCTTGACATGCTGAATGTTACTGAAGGAGATATATTTGCATTTAATAATTATACTGAGTCATCGTATTTCTTTTCTTAGCTTAGTATAAATATATACTACAGATAATGACGCACTAGTGTAGTAGTATGTTTATGTGTTTATAACTCCTTCTTGTAAGTTGAATGAACGACTTGTGATTGTATTTAAAATGATGCAATTTTGATTTCATAACTAATGTATACAATTTGATTGATATACTATGTTATATTTTTTGTCGTGTCTTGACTAAGCAATCACATATGTGGACCTACTGTATTGTACTTGAAATATTATGACACGTGTTTTACGTCAGATCTTAATATTCAATAACATTGTAGTTAATTATACATCGCAATAAGAGGTGAATAAATCAAATGTCAGTATTGTCATAGTCGTCCAAAAATATGAACGGACAATGAGAATTTGATTGACGTTGTTATATACAGGCATTTGCTTTACGGACTTGATGCCTGTGGAATTGTAAAAGGAATTGTATAAGTAGTTTATTATACTGTTTGCTTAACAATTTTGAAACGTATCACTCTCGTGTTACAAACAGAGGATATGTATTGAGCATTTACCTCTGCTTTGTGTTCAATATGTGCAAGCGGGTCATTAAGTTCATACGAAAATAATGCATATGCACATATGAACGTTCTTAAAGGCCATCTGTCCGTATAAAAACTCTTTAAAACATCTAGCTTAATACATTTAAAATGGCCCGTGTGTGATTGCAATGAAATACGCAGACATTGTAAAGATTTGTATTCTTCGTCTTATTATTATTATTAGTAGTATTATATACTTTATATTGTGTTTTTTATTGTATAGTAGTTATTATGGAAAATATTTGCTTCTAAAGTGTTTATCAGCAAACCATTGTGCAAGTAATTTTTTATTTATAAACATAAGAGGTCTGTTTTGGAAAACAGTTAAACTTGATACTTATTTATGTTAAATATGATAACAAAACATTATAAACTCAAAAATTAAACAACAATAACGTCCAATTTGTTTGAATCTGTTTCACGTGTACGCAAACAACTATGGACATTGGTTTGGCTGTAATTGTATGATTATATATAGAGCATTTCAATTGATCAATATGTGTTTAAATGTATTTTGTATTGGAACAAAGTGTTGAGTCTTTAGATATACATAAAGGTCAGACCGGTAATAGAGCATCATCATTCGCAGATATGAACGTCAGATATGTTCGTATGCGTATATTCAAGATTAATTTGCAAAATTACTCATACGCGTGTGTTTTGTGTAATGAGCAAACGAAGGCTTAACCACATGTTGAATGTGAAATGGTATGTGTTATAATCCGATGGTTAAAGAATAGATACCTAAAGACTCAAAACACATAACTGTCTGCTAGTAGTGTGTTGTAGTTAAAGTCGCGTATTTCTGTTAGTTTTTAAGGGACATGTTCACAGATTGCCACGAGGGCACAATTCAAAGTGTTCTCATATATTTCATAACATATAAGAACAGATATAATAGAAACGGAATTATACTTCTGCAAAGAAGGTTTCGTATACAAATTAGTTATCAATAGTTGAACTTGATAAACTTGCAAAAAACAAACGAGACACAATGGAGATTATTATTGTTCCTGCTGTTTAATTGAAGTTTTTGAAAACATGCGAGTAAGTTACAAAATAAAGAAAAGTGTAAACAACGAACGTACTGTTATGTCGGCATAGCCGAAAAGTAATCGAAAGGTAATCTCAAAGAGGAAGCATTATTGAACTCCCTCGTTATGCTTTTCTCGTATTGCATATTAATTAATTAATGAAAGTCCTTTGAATTGCCACGATAAGGCTATAAATGATGAAAATAAAATAAATTGTGAGCATGTCTCATAAATTAGTTATACAATATTACTATAAGATGTTTTACAAATGGTGTTTTGAGGCTTTAGAAAACTAAATCGAATCATGATACATAAAATTCGATTCGTCATACGAGAACATGACGGCGATACCCAGATTAAATTAAAAAATATATGTATAATTATTCATTACCTTCAGTCAATATTTTTGGTTCGGTGACAAAAACGTAGTAGCGTTAAATTGCTTTGAACGACATGTACATAAAGTACCTATAAGCGCATTTGCCACAAAAGTTTAAAAAGGGTTTTTTAAAAATGGCGCGGATTGGAATCGGGATTTTAATTTTGGTTGCTAGAACCGAGTATAAAAAAAAGCTTTAAAAGTATTTGTAATAACCTTTCTTAGTTTTCTACAAAAGCATCATTAGGGGAATAGCCATTTTTCGATATTTATAATTATGTTAATCTATAGAATAGAAAGCCGTCTATATGCCTCTTAAAATCGTTTGAAAACGCATACAGCTCAAAGGCATTACCGCAATTATACTATTTTTAATGAAAGCCTCAAGATGCCATGATATATAATATATATTCACATATATATATATTCATGTGTAGTATAATAGCTTGGACATAATAGCAATAAAAAAGAAAGTGTGTGTGTTTTGTTTTATTTCGATTTTTGCATATGTCTCACTCAAACGGTTTTGTGTTTCTTCTTGATTAGATCCTTCAGGTTTAATTTACCTTAAGATGAATACGTATTTTAATGTTTACATATGTAAACAAAAAAACATTGACGAACTGAAATGCAAAAGGTGTTTTAAATTTTAACAGCCCTTATACATTTTTAATGCCGATCAAATGAGACGAACGCAATACGGCTTTGAAAAACGTTCGTTTAGATGAAGTATTTATGAATAAGTGTAGGTGTGAGGAAAACATACCAAATACAATTTTCATTTTATTTAAAGTATGTTATGTATTTAACAGCATGAAACATGAATCGAACACTGAATATAAAGACATATTTGCATATACACAATAGGTCGATGTTAATTTTCTATTACCGAACGAAAACAATGCACGCTTTACTAAAAACTTTAACACGTACTAGCAAAAATATGTAGTTTAAACAAGTGAGAAACGTAATTGATGCAAATACAAATGAAAAACCTGAAATTTGCAATACCTTGAAGTATGTAAAACACTCGATAAGTTCAAATCTATTTATTTGAGCTCGATTACACATAAAGATAATCATTTATATAGATACTCTCGAATCTGTTGCCTGTGTAGAACCAGTACTTGGCGTCTTAAGAGGAAATTTTGAGACATCATATAAACTTTGCCACTCCGATATTTCTAAGTGAAACTACATGATTCATGTCGTCGGCATTGTTGACATTGCTGTTGATAGCTTCTGGCTTATCAATGATCATCGGTGCCATTTGCCATCTGTATAGAGATCATGGCTGATATTGGCATATCCATTGTGACCAGAGCGTCGTTATGTTAAAAAGGGTGTATAACATTAGATTTGGGGGTCGAGGACACAGTTCAAATAAAGAAGTCTTTACAGCGATTGTTTCGTTTTTGTCGACAGAAAATGCACGACTATAACATAAGTTTAAATATCTAATAGTTATGAACTTAGTGCTTTATATATATTTCAGAAAAACAATGTTTTATAAGGCCAATTCGTATAAATACGGTTCGTAGTTCAAAGACGAATGCATCATTCGTCTGTGTTCCAACGTGTACTGTGTACACTAATGGTATGCATAGGCATTAAAATGTATATTTTCGGTGTACAAGAGAAATATTTTTACAGCAAAGCATGATTTAAGTTAAGAATATCTCTCATACTACACAGATATGAATAACATCCTTCGTCACAGTTTTGTAACAGTTGTATCAATTGTATTCATTTAGATATGAAGTTCTACATCAACTGAATCAATGGATTGTTTCAGAAATAAATAATTCGGTACATTTTCAAAAGATTCTAATTATTTCGAAATAAAAGTATGTATCGACAGCAAAACGGACATACCAAAATACGTTTATTTCACCTACTTTAAGCATTCAATAAATAATATTGTATTTGTTTTTATAAAATGTACATTTTTCTTTCATAACTTAAGCTTATAATAACCATCAGAACTTTGCAAAATGGTTTAATCAAAATGTCTAGCAATGTTAAGCGACTTTATTTAAAAAGACTTGCATTTAAGTTCTTCCCCAAAATATCGTTTGTGGATTTCTCGTTAAATGAGCCTCAATAATACTATTTTATGCATGGTCAGTTGTTAAGCTGATCGCATTACTATGTCAATTTGCATAACCGGTTTATAACGAGAAGAATAACAACGTGACAACAATGGATCACGAAGCAAGTGAATGCATTTAAGAATCTTATCCTAATTTCTTTGTCGCGATGTCTCCGACTCGACCGAGCGTTTCTGTTGAAAAGGCATCGCATGAAAAAAATAATTGTTATCACCTACTGAAATATTAATTTGGGCGTTATAATGAAACAGAAAAAACAAGAGCTGTGCTTGTGCAACACAATGCCCTCTACTGAGCTTTGAAGCCGTTTCTATTTTAGAAACAAGATTATATTTTGAATGTAAAGGTGACAGTGACCTTGACCTTTGACCTAGTGACCTCAAACCATGTTTGATTGTAGATCTCAATGAGATACATGCACATGTGAAGTTTAAAGAACATAAACCCAAGCGTTTTCATTTAATGAGCAAGGTTAAAGTTTTGGGACAGACACACTCATACAATGACAGACAGAATTATTATGCGAAGAATAAATAAGTGACAACAATGGATAACGAAGACAGAAAGACAGGCCGAAAAACAATATACCCACTAATCATTTAATCTGGGGGCATACACATTTTGGAAATATAAGTTTGTAAGTCATACAAATTGGACTACAGGGTAATCCTCGTGGGCTGTCTCAAAAGTACCGTAGTTATTTTAGTGTCAAAATGTTGTATATATATTTGATGCATTGATACATAGCAACACAACCTCACAATCAGCATATATATACATTTAATTTGTCCACTCAGCTGAATTGTATCTCTAATCAGCCTTATCGTGCAATAAAAAATGATGGAGGCTCATGTACAGGTTCACCGGGCTCTTAAATTTTGTGTACACTATCGCCTGTCTGTTGCGTTATCTAATTATCAGTCTTTCATTGATTTCTGGTCAATACAACGGGTGTGATCTCTGAGAAATTCTCATTGGTTCTCAACAGAGAACGACGTTTATCCTGTATACTGTATATGCTGAGCGTGCTTTAATTATGTAAGAGCAATCGTTAATTATCTCCATAATATTTGCTGGGTTAAGAGTGTCCTTGCCTGGATTCCCCAAAGATTGTTTAACAGTGCAGACACATTTGTTCAAATGGTATCTGACTTGAGTTTGAAAATAGTTGCGGTCAGTTGGAAAGACATGGCAACCAGGGGGGCCAGCGGATGGTCTTTTCCTTATTTGGAAAAAGAAACAACTTGTTATAATTCTGGAAGTCAAACGTATAATCCAATCTTCAGTAGGCAGATAAATATACACTTTGACCCCAAACAAATTGAAACAAAGGGTATTTTAACTGATCCTGGTAGGGTAAGAAGGTCCTTTATAATATATCAAAAGTCTTACGTAATCGGACCTTCGGAAAGTGTTTTTTTTTTCAAGATTGCCGCCAAAATGACCAACGAAACCTATTAATGATCATATGCAAATATCCACTCAAATTTGATGAGTTCAGTGTCTGAACTTAGGATTAGGAGGCAAAGAACACATTTATACCATCACACATAATATAAATGTATTATGTTACACAGAAATCCAGCATGGCGCGAAAAAAGCCCATTGACACAATACGAAGAATCACATGTCAATAACTTTTTCACTCAGACGTAATGATTGTTTCGTCAGACGCATTGATTAAGAAGACTTTAATTGAATTGTTGGTGTCACTAAGCAGTTGAATAAACATGAAATCCAAATGATGACATTCAGCTGCCAACTACCACTTGATACACAATCAACTGTGTCCATAACATTTATCTCAGAGCCTCAAATTGTAGTCCTCCTCCTCCTCAATAACGACCTTTTGTGAATTGTTTGGAGTTTTCAGTTTGGCAAGGGCTACATACAGCAGTGCAGGGAGTGCAGGGGAGTCCATAGCGTCTGCAGCTGCATCGAGAGGATTTACATTCTAAAGAAAAGTTACAATGGATGATTTTCACTTGTTCTTCAGGTTCAGCCTTGTTTTCGGTCATGATTAGAATTATTTTGTCGTTATCCTATTTCCATCCCAATTCAGTCCATTTTTATATTATTTGCCATCCCCATCAATACAATGATTTGATGTATACACGTTGGCTATGGAATACTGTTGCATTTGATGTTTGGGAAGTCGCTCAGAAGTGACGAATGTTTCGGCAGTAGCCACTTTCTTTGTTAACATGTTATGGCGCAGTGATTATAAGGAATCATTGGACTTGCCACCAAACAGATCAACCCTCAAGCATTTGACAAGATTTAATATGTCTTTTTGAGACTCGTTTGGTAAGCAGGAATGCACTTCATGGTAGGAAGAGGTTTTACTAATTTCCGAACAACTGACTTTTTCCGATGCCGAAAATACGAAAAAGGAATTTGATTTACAGCACAGGTAAGCATGAACAAAGAGCAACTCATTACACAAAATGTCTATCAAAAGGTGAATATTTTTATATACTTTGTGTTTGTTTGACTGTTTGTTTACATCACAGCTGAAGTAGATGGTCGAATTTTCCGTTTCGGAGTAATGCAGGAGCCAGATGAGCAAAACTGTATCATCGCCCACCAACGTTGTAGTTCTATGACGAGATCGTTCTTCTGTTGCTTTTAAAATATCAACGTCTACACCCCCTGTAGACAAACCGACGTAGCATCCCCTTTTTGTTAATGCTGTGCTGATTAGAGCAATCATACCTGACTAGTTTTTGTCACGATTCAAAATGTATGCCTCAGACTCAGTCTAAGCAAACACTTGTGGCACCCATACCCCGTTTTAGACCAAACACATCATTAACACTTAAACATCGGGACAAATGAGACAGCATTCTTCACAAATGTGTGAAAGATTATACACGTGTTCAATGTAATATATCCCTTTTTGACAAACAGTTAGAAACAGACAAAATAAATAACAGAAAAATGTTCAGTTCTTACTAGGTAAAACAACGCGAGAATGTGACAGGGAATCATTCCTTTTTCCGAACTGGTCTGCACTTGAGATGTTCTGGAGCTTTGCGTCTGTATTCAATCCAGGAACCCTATGTGTTAGAGAGCATAAGAGCCGCATTAGGACCTCGGAAACAGGTACCGGGTTGAAATATGTTAATGTTTTATCTTCTGAATGAAGACACGTGAATCAATTAAATGTTTTAAGATGTGTATTTAATTTCAAAAAGGGGACGTTTGGGTTATGACTGTAGCCTAACAAAGAAAACAATTCTGCATAAATTCAAACATTAAAAAGGAATTGTATCTAGTGCCTATGTCGTAATAATTATCAGAGTGAAAGTCTAGATACATGTACTATACCATACGTTATTCATTACATATTGACAACAGGAGGTTATCCGTTCTTTTATTTCGGACATTAGGAAAGTAATTCGCAACTATGTTGCAAACATAAACGAGGAAATTCGGATCTAAATTGCAGCCGTATCAAGGAAACATTTCATACCTTTATTGCTTGTGAATCATGGAAGGAAATTGAATCTTCCTTGCAGCAGTATAAGGGAGGTAAATCATGGTGACATTAAGTAGTAAAAGGGAGACAATATAGATATGCACGGTGCAGCTGCTCTAATTAAGCTGTATTCGCCTGTATTTGCAACAGCCTGAGTGCAGTTACTTATATTTATATTTAATACGCATACATCTTAATTTAGTGGTGTAATGATGCTGTACTACTGAAGACGTAAAGCAGAGATTATTCATATTAACATAACAGCCTTATAAGGGAAGCAACCGGTACATACCATCGATGATTGACGGATGGTTGACCACCCTGGAATCAACCATCTGTTCTCGGTGCGATTTCATGCTCGTCAATACGTCATCGAATGTGCGAAGGTAGTTCTTGTTGAGTTTCGCAACAAAATCAGAGCGCTGAAAGGCTCATTCGATTACTTTATGTTATTACTTGTGATGAACGTTTCTGCAAACATTCATCGAACATATGAACAAAGAGCGTAAAATTTAAGCAATTTAAGTTATAAAATAATGATTAAGTCTAATAAGATGTTTCGCACAAATGAAATGACGGTGCTGGTCAACTATGTTTTTGTTATATTATCCCTAGACTACAAACCTTGTTTATTCGTTGTTCTACATTAACTTAACGTCTGGAATCTCTGATGTGACGTCATGTCCGTCTTTCGTTCACTTTCGAAACCCGCCGTCCAGGGCCGAACAGCTAAAGACGTTCCGTTAATTTCAGTGAAAAGATATTTAAGAAAATAGTGCGCAACAAAGCTTATGGAGGACTAATGAAACTCTATTGAACAAAATCATTAAACAAAAAAATAACGGGGGGAGGTCAAAATGATAGTAACAATAGCTATGCACGTCACTTTAAAAGAGGAGGTTATGGAGTCGTGTTCTGAGAAAACTGGGCATAATTCATTTGCGTAAAGTGCGCAGTCCGCACAGGCTTATAAGGGACGACACTTTCCGCTTTTGTGACATTTTTCGTTTAAATGAAGTCTCTTCTTAGCAAAAATCCAATTTAGGCAGAAATTTTCGTCCCTCACTAGCCTGTGCGGACTGCACAAGCTAATCTGGGACGGCACTTTACGCACACGCATTATGCCCTGTTTTCTCAGAAAGTGACGCAATGTTCACTTTGTATACGCACCAGGAGCATCCACCACGCCCTGTAGGCTGAAATGGGTCCCAAGCGGTCGTAGGCGACAATGTGGGTGTCAGGCCACACCCCTAGACTCTGGATGCAGTCCGTAAAGCAGTTTGTGTCCGGGAGATTGAACAGGATCTCGGGGGTGCTCGTAACTCATTTGAAGATGTTGAAGTGAACAGAGTTTGGGATGCGACCCCTAAAAAACACGAGAGAAAACCATGCACAATATAAACTAGAACTTGTCACAAAAGTGACAAAAACCCCTTTATGCCGCATTCAGTTATATGTAGAAGGCGTAGCAATGAAATTATGAACGATGGGACACTCGGTCTTTGCGAGTTTTAACCCCAGGGACATTTTTTAACAATGTTTGTAAATAATAATAATGCAATTTTACATACAAAATATTGAACATTTGGGCCTTCAGATGTAAGTTGACAAACGGACATATATTTTGCAATTTTTAACATACGACGATACGAATCGCGAATACACAACCATGCCTGCAAGTGCGAATGGTGGACGTGTAAAAGTGTAGTAGAACGTCTGCTTACATGTTCGTGTCCATGGAGAGACAGGCGGAAAGACGTCCATTGTGATTCCAGTATACCTCCTCTACTTCGTAACGCGGGGGGGGGGGGGGTGTTAAAAATACAAAAAATTGTTTCAAAAGGACTGAAAACAAATATTAATCACAGGCAAGGGATTCTCCACATTTCAGCAATATTACTTGCCGAGCCGGGCTGGATAAGATGCGTTACATGACCTGTTTGGGTATATTTTATGAAAAAAGGTATACGGTCATTCACCCAAATTCTGATTTTAGTAGAACATTAATACTTTTTAACACAAGTTCGAAACGTACTTTTATTTTCATTCAACTGATTACGACATTTATGACGTATCTCGTGTGACGTTATTTATGTGACGAAAAACACTGCTTTAAGCTAGGCACTCTTGATTTTAGTGACAATAATTCGAACGCTGTTTTATTTAATAGTAAAACATTTATTTTAAAAAAAGTATCGAACGAATCAAAAACGTATTTCGGTTTGTGTGTTTGTAATGTATAATGGGAAACTTAAAGTTCAAGAGGAATAAAATAAATCACTCCGAGCAGTCATTCGATTTTGTAAAACGTTTTAAAAGTGTAGTTTGAAATAGATTAAGATAAATGGGTGGAAAAACCGAAAATGGAAGTGCATATCGTTGTTATTTTATTATTATAAGCATTGGATTAAAATTGTCATCGAGGTAAGATTGTCGTTTATTTAATTTTGATGTTGGATGACTCCTGTTTAACTTAAAGCTCAAATAGTGTCATCAATCGAATCAACAGTACAGTCTTAGATGCAATCGATACTTTTTTCATCATTCTAATACGTTTAATTATCTTTTTTTATTATTCCGTCAATGTGTGGCTTAATTTTATTAATCACCGTTTGAAAAGACTGAATACGAACGCCAGTTTGTTCAGTTGACGTCGCGCGATCCGATTCTTTTCTGATATAAAAAAAAATCGGCCCGGCGGGCCAATATAATTTATATCAGCCGCTAGATACGAATAACGGCCCGCTAGCGACGTCATTTTGTTACTATTTATAGTAACACTATGTTATATTTGTAAAATAACAAAGTGTTTGGTGATTGTTTTTATGCATTGCAATTCTGCTCAATGATATCTATAAACCCATGAAGTGTCACGATGAAATATTGTATATTATATAACTCTTATTTAAGAAAGTGCATGGTTGTGGTTTTTGTGCATTGTGCATTGCACTTCCCCTCATTTTTATCTATACACCCACGAAGTTTCAAGTTGGAAATGTATATAGTTTCTGAGATATAGCCCTGAAAAGTTTGTGACAAACGGACTGACGGACGGAAAGACAACACCAAAACAATATCCCTTCGCCTCGATTTTGAAAGAAAATGAAAAAAATAAATCGGCCCGGCGGGCCAATATAATTTATATCAGCCGCTAGATACGAATAACGGCCCGCTAGCGACGTCATTTTGTTACTATTTATAGTAACACTATGTAATATTTGTAAAATAACAAAGTGTTTGGTGATTGTTTTTATGCATTGCAATTCTGCTCAATGATATCTATAAACCCATGAAGTGTCATGATGAAATATTGTATATTATATAACTCTTATTTAAGAAAGTGCATGGTTGTGGTTTTTGTGCATTGTGCATTGCACTTCCCCTCATTTTTATCTATACACCCACGAAGTTTCAAGTTGGAAATGTATATAGTTTCTGAGATATAGCCCTAAAAAGTTTGTGACAAACGGACTGACGGACGGAAAGACAACACCAAAACAATATCCCTTCGCCTCGATTTTGAAAGAAAATGAAATTGTATTTATAAATACTTAAACATATAATAATAATTTGGATGATGATAAGTCGAGAAAAATTATCGTCAAAATTACCATAATTACGTTGACATTGTATTAAGGAACTTTCTCCCTCGTTTGTATATGAATGTTGCGTATCATTCGCTTTTATTTGTTCATGCCATTCCTATGGAATTTAAGAAATATAACACATAAGTAAGTTATCTGTGCAATTTTATCTGAAGTGTTCCTTATATTTCAACTTAAGTAATTGTTGTTTAAAACCGTAACAATTGCTAGTTATGTAATATATCCATCCCCGTAAATAATTCTGAAACATAAAACAAGTATGATCGCGATATATACCGAGCAGCTAGAGAGCACAGTTCCCCGCCAAAATGCGTCTAATGACCATGATAGCAACAGGCTACTTTATGACAGTTACAACCACAAAAGGGTCGCATTGCAGTGCACTATCCAACTCTCGCTTTAGACTAGAGTTATGGTCCTTTCTCTATCACAACTTATCACAGATTTGGGTAAACAAACATTTATCAACAGTTGTCATACTGGATGAAAACCTGGACATCATACAAAAATCAATTATATGTTAAAGGGACTTGCTATGTAATACATAGAGATAATATTAGGTAAGCTTTTAAAGGTCAAGTGTATTCAGATCAAGAGTCGAAAAAAGTATTCAAAAATATATTTAGATTATGAAAAAATAGGTATGATACCAATAACACTAAACGAAATGTTCCAAGATAAATAAACTGCACCTGTATTGTATGCCTTACACATATATGCAAACTTCGTTTAAGTGCCTCGACCTTGCTTCATTAAAGTTCACGTACACCAAGAAGAGTGGCGAGATAAAATACATTACGTGTAAACATCTTATATTAGAAAATACATAAAGAATATGTGTTTGATTCGGTGAATTATCGATTTTAATTCACGAGTGATCATAGAAATTAATTTTTTCACGATTAATATTTCTTATGATCACGAGTGAATTAAAATCGATAATCCACCGAATCCAACAAAGTTTCTTTTTATTTCATGCTTTTTTCACATATTATATACATTGTTAAAGAGTTTAACTAAAGAATGTCGTAGGGATAATGACGTCATTTCGTCTTAATAATGACGTCATTTCACAGTTAACAGTGAAAATTATCGATAATTTTCACTGATAAGTTTCATTGTTTGAAACCATAAAAGTATCAGTTTTAATTCACTGATGTTTCTCTGTAAACAAAGGGCACTGTAGTACCGCACTTTGGTGTAAACCCAACTTCGGTCTTCACACCAAATATATATATGTATATATATATATATATATATATATATATAAATATATATATCATCATCAGCAGCAGCAGCAGCAGCATTATTATCACCATCACAACCACCACGACCTCCACCACCACTACCACCACCACCACAACCACCACCATCACCAACACCACCACCACCGCTTCGAGATTTACCACGGCCTTAAGAATACGGACGAAGGTTATCAGTACTCTACCATTCTCTGTCATTGTTCTGATTGTATACCGTTTGCGTCGGTGTTAATTATATTTGCTATATGCTTGTTGTATCCGTTTTATGTAAACTTATCACTTATTTTAACTGTACTGATGTACTGAAATAATTTTTCGTAAAGCTCACAAACCCATTCTGTCGTTTTCTAAAAATGATAAAATCTGTCTAGTGTATCGCTCCCTGTATAACATGTATAAAGCGTAACATATAACGGGAGTCTTAGTATTAATAATAGGATGATGATTTTATCATTCGAGCAGTTCCCCAGATAAGATGCGTATCCGCGTTTTTCACTCTATGAAAATGTTTAAAAACGCAAAGAAGTTCAATATACTGCGTATTGAAAACGCAATCAATTAGGCTTTTACGCTTATTCATTAAATTTGATGCATACGATACAAGTCTCGATCGAAAATGCTTTGCTCAATTTCGGTTATTTCTCATTGGTATAATTTTCGTACGACGGCGAAGATTTTATTCATTCGAAAGTTAGTAAGCGCCTGGATGATGGAGGAGCAAAACAGTCGAAGTTATTCGAACGCTATGCGGACTTAATTTCATAGCAAATTAAGCGTCTGACCGAAATATTTATGACGTGCCAATCTCCACGCAGAGTTGTCGTTCCTTGCTCTCACATACAACTCTGCGTAAGGCTCAGCATGCCATTTTGTTTACCAAATAGGTAAAACCGAACAAACGCATTCAATGTATATTTGAGTGGATATTTAAGATCGCATGCATTAAATTAAGAAATATGACTTTTAAATGTCCGATAATTCGTGCAAAAACTTGCGAGTTTTAATGCAACTCTTTAGAACTATTTTATCGCCTATTTACGCAGATGGAATCATTCCATGCACTTCACAAATGTAAACAATTGAACATACTTTTTTATTGAGTGACGTTAGGAATTGCTTCGACGTGTGTATGTATGTTGGTTTCTTAACATAAAAAACATATCAGTTTTATATAATAAGGAATTTAGACTGATATAAGATATCATGGTATGAGATGGTTTTCTTTAATGCAGTTAATGCAATGTAACCGTCGTACAAAAGATTGTTTAGTATACTGTAACCTCAATGATGAACGCTTGAAATGATCATGACATGAATGAGACGCTTTCATAACAATGGTCCATTCTGAGCCCAACACAGAGGTGAATGTAATGTGACCGTCGTGCAAGAGATTGATGACGTGCATGTATTTGTAAAGCGTCTGTTCTTTCAGTTTCTATAACGGTGCGTAATAAAAATGTCTAAACGAGGTCGAAAGACGTCCGCGATTGTTGCGCTAAATATATGTCGATCGCAAACTTTTTCCAACCAAGTAGGCAAGCGCGAATATGTGCCGAATCATTCGTGTTATCGATTTGTTAGAAACTGTGTATGCAGCAGTTGAAAGTAGCGAGTTGACATCCAAAATCATAACGGAATTTCCGTGATTGAAAACACCTGTCAACAGTAGAAAAAGTCATATCCCTGGTTAGAAATTGTTGACGTTGATGGGGCTGAAAAAAGTTGAAATGTGCACACTGCACCCAGTCAGAGCAACATAAGTAAAGCGGCAATGGTTTTGAGGAATAAATGTAAATAACTTATTTCACCCTATTTAAAAACTGAAATCACCCTATTTTTCAAAATTAAGGGGTGATAACCCTATTGTCCAAATAATTATCTGGGGCACTGAATTCGAGTTATTGAATTTATATGCAATTAAAATTAAACAGCGACAAAAATAAACGTTTGTATTTTTTAAAAGACACTACATATAAGTTCATTAAAAGTTTTCATTTGATGAAAGTTTTGTTAGTTATGTAATTTTCTTGGTGATAAGTTCTGAAATACATCAAGTTTAAGTTAATGCCGTTCCCTGATTTCCAGTTTGTCAGGCATAAGTGCTTATGTAGCTCCTGGGATAGAAACAGATTTCTCAAATAGATTACATTGTGTACGTTAAATTAATAATTATAGAACACATAGAGGGTTAATCATTTGTAATTATGTCTATACAATATTTTACATAAAAAATATTGTATTTACATGTATGCATTATAATAAAATGAACTTAATTGTATGTGTGATGCAACAATGATCTTTTCATCTCTGGTATACATACAAATCAGTTTACGCATTTTTGATATATAGTATTATTATTAATAATAATGGATTTTAAGTAGCGAAGAATTATTTATTTAATACTATTTTATTATATACTACAACATATATTAAGTATGTACTAACATAAGTCGGTTTCAAAAGGTAAGTAGAGCTTATGTTTTTGTATTATTTTGCACAGACTTGCACAGTAAATAAAATTGACTTGACCTGTCTTAATATCACTATGCAGACCCGTTGTTCGTTTAAGTCCGCTTCATATACACATGACCAATCCCTTTTTATAAGCGACACAATATTGAAATTCCGCTAATTATGCGTCATGTTACACTATATTTTTCAAAAATTAAAGAAAGTGATTTCCAAAAAATGATGTTATCGGATCAGCTGATAGGGACTGGTAAATATAACGTGTGCCACTGTCAGGTTTTTGTTTACATGTGGTTATGCGGGGACACTTGAAATGTGGATGTGTAAATAAACTATTGAATGAGTTAATGCAGATAAACATACAGTTATGCATTATGTACCTTCGGAAATGAATGGATATTAGTGTGTAAAGGATCTTTTCCAAAGGGCGGTTAATATTTAATGATAATAAAAATAATGTATGGAAGACGCGCGAATGGGCTTATATAAAGGAAATAAATGTGGATGTAAATATTTTACATGTTTTCTCGGAAGTGAAATTTAACATGAACAGAAAACGTCGAGGATCTCGCGGAGGATTTAGAAATGGAGGAAATCAACGCACTCCGAGATATGGGTACGTACACAGACGGGGCCAAGGACGCGGTGGAAATCGCAATAGAAGATACGAGACATTTCGAAAAAACAGACCCTGAATTCGAGGCCCTCGCAATATATATCACCATGGAATACCCGGAAACAAATAAACTACATGTAGTTTTTACGTATAAGAAAGAACCTTTAAAGTGGGTAAATACACGTTTTATATCAAAATACTTTTGATTAAACTTTGCACATAACAGATAAGTGGAAGAATGTAAACAAAGAACGTTAAAACTATATTTTGTTACAAACGTGGTGAATACATCCGCACAACTTTTATCAGCTATGTTCAAGTGGGCACATACAGTGACCTACCTCTATACCGACCACCAACCGGACCGGGTAAATATCCGGTTTTCAGGGATTTCCGTTTTTACTGGGGGTTAAAGGCAAATGCAATAAAGCCCGGTAGGGTGGCATATAGCAGTTGAACTGTCCGTCAGTCTGTCTGTCAATCTGTGCGTCCGAAAACTTTAATGCAATATTAAAGATACCAACTTGATATTTGGCATACATGTATATCTCATGGAGCTGCACATTTTGAGTGGTGAATGGTCAAGGTCAAGGTCATCATTCAAGGCCAAAGGTCAAAACAAATTAAATCGGGGCAGTACTGGGCATTGTGTCTCTGACAAACACATCTCTTGTGTATACAAATTATGCTTTAAAAACATCGTAAGAGGTTTTACAATTGATACTCTTGACCAAAGTCTTTTAAAGGGAAACGTTTTCATCTATAAAGCAATACGTGTGAACAGTTTACATACGTATTATTCAGATTGATTCAAACATGGCATATGACGATGATATATGTGTTAAGATAACAAATTATACATGGTCTATAAATTAACAATACATTGCATTGTTAACGATAGTTAGAGAAAAACGACAACCACAAATAAGTTGTTAAATTTAAAAATAAACGAAACATGCTATTTATCACAGGGTTTCAAAGAGTTGTTCACAATTACTTAATATGAAATAAACATTCAACTTATTATTTAATATACATTCGTATCTTGTGTCGTAAAATGGTGTCAAACTTGTGCCCATATTAATCAGAATAGGGTAACGCATGCCAAGCTTCACGTTATTTGTTAATGGGCACACTTTTCACAATGGCCGGTTTGCACAAAGGTAAAACAAACAAAAGTTCCATTGTGTCAAAAGATCAAAATTAATATGCACAGAAATCGCAAACCGATGATGAAGGTTTCACAAAGCTGTAAATGTATACAATACATCAATAGTTTTTTTTACTGGAGAACGAAAGTCTGTTACGTTCTCATATTTTAAAAATCAATATACAATTCTGACATAACATTCTGTGGGTTACATCTGATGCTTACAAATCAGTCAGTTACTTTTTTGCGTGCAACAGTTTTTTTGTGTTTCTATTTTGGTGTGTAACTTGTTTGAAAAAATATAACGTTTAAGTATAAACTTGGTTAAATGGTTCAGATAAGAAAATGTATTGTTTTTTTTCAAATTATAGCGCGTGGCCTCGGACTTAATCCTAACATATGCATATATTATACCTTAGAAAGACGTTTGATAAAGACATTTGTATGTCATCAATAAAATAAATCAAATGCAATATAATAACGTTAACAATGAGACTTTTGATAAATATATACAAACTGTCAGAACAATAAAATCCTAAGCAAGCGTCGAACTCGCGACGCAGGAGTCATACGCATAAGTGTAGAAGAAAATGCGTTTAAGGCTCACAAATGTGTCGTCAAATTTAAAACAAAATATCAAAAAGATGATACTCAAGAAACTCTTATTGGGAGAGAAATTATTGTTGTTAGTCTCTACTTGTATAACAAAACACAAACGACGATCCTTACATGATCAAAATTGATTGTGATCACCGCTTTGGAAAGGATTTTGGAGAATCGGGGGTTTAAACCGGTTTGAGGGTTCGCATTTGTATTATTATATATACCCTGCTTAACTGACACTGTAATATCATTGTTAATATCCATATTTTTTTTAAAGGCATTTCACTCAAAAGGCCCAATGAGATATCATAGTCCCTTGAACATTATATTAATGCATGTTATTATAGAACGGAAGACGATGTTAATCTAATGATATATCTTTGGAATGAAGATAGCGGTTTAGTCGCAATAACTCTCGCACACGATCCATCGCTGCTCAGAAGTTTTAAACGCTTAGTCCAAGAAAACAGCCAATATGCCGATATATTTTTCAGTTTACTTTCGAAGGTGTTTGATAGTTCATCGACACATTCTTCTCAAAAAGAAATTGCAAGATTATTAGAGCAAGAGGAAGTTCTTGACTTCGGCGTCCAACAATTGCATGCCGTGTAATTGAAGAAGAAACAGAAGTGTGTTGTATTTTTTTTAGTGACGATGGTCAAAATGAGCCGATGAGTCTTCGCGAACCACAGAACAACATTAGAAAATTGCATACACAACTAACAACTATCTTGTCAAAACAAAGTTAGCAAGATTTCACAACGAAATCAATCACACCAACGATGTATGACATTGAAAACGACCCACTGCCTCTCTTTCATGAAAACATTGTATCCAAACCGTTTGACAACACTTTTCATTAACTGGAACACATTTTAATTAGTTAAGAGAAGATTATATAAACTCGTTACGCGAGGGAATATGTCAGTACAAACATAATAAAGCACTTAAGCATGAAAATAAATCACACAAACACAACCATACATACGTCAAAGATGTTCGTGTGTATTTTGGGATGTCTTTATCACGCCCGGTATTCGTAGATGGCTTAAACTATGAACTCTCATTTAGGGGAAAAATAACTTATACAAACGATAGCTTTTAAAAAAAGAAAAGCTGAAGCTAGCTACTTATATTTTAGACACACCTGGTCCATATGATGAAATGCAAAGGACAAAGTTTCTTTCTTTTGTATCATCTGAGCTTGGCGAGCTAGGCATATCGCGTTAGATGCGGTTGTTCAGCTGAAACTACAGGAGATTGCGTTCTATGACACAGAGGATGAGATACAAACGATAAAAAAGTTTTCTATAAGGAACCTGTTATTAACGAAGAAGGAAATCATATTATTACCGTTTTCACCATAGTTGGTCAAGTCCATTGAAAGGTAAGGCACGTTTTTTTAATTATGTCAAATACTTTGAAAAGTAGTATCACTGAACTAGCATGCTCTTTAATTAATAATAAAAACTTGTATTATTGTATGAATTTTTTTGTATAGTTGTATGTATTATTAACCAAATAGTATATTAGTATAACAACGGTTGTAGATATAGAGACTTTATTTCCGCGTACAGAAAGGATTGGAGTGCGTAAGCGTAAGTTTTTCAACGAGTTGGATGGTTATTTAATTTTAGTTTATTCAATTTAATGCTTTGTAACGTCTGGTGCATAATTTGAAAATAATTGTTAACAACAGAAATATGTATACATAACAATATTTTAATATCATAAATACATGTATGTTCTATAAAATTGACGAGCTTAGAAGTAAGGAAATTCCACAACAATGCGAAGGAAGAAAGGTAATTAGTTTAGTATCTTCTTACTTGTTGCTAGGATGGACAAAATTATCGTATTCGTTTTGGACGAAATCGACTTGATAATAATATCTTGTTATTTGTGCATCATTGAAATGTAGAAGTGTTATGTTTAGTTTAATGTTACCAATAACAGTTAACATTTAGATTAAAGTTTGCTTTAGATTTATTCGCTAATAAGGTAGAGATGTGACCCTAAAAAAAAATATTCAAATGCGAATCGTATACGTAAAATACAAAACCTTAAATGAAAATAGCAATGTGTTATCTAATATATATATTGACTAAACGATGAAAAGCCCGCCTATTTTAAATTGTTTGAGTTGTTTATCAAATTGACATTATATTTATCATAGTATTATATCATCAAAAATCATATAAATGAAAAGGAAAATGTCAAGAATAGTGCCAAAAAACTTTGGTTTCAAAGGTGAACGCTGTTTTGATTTAATCATATGAAATAACGTCTAGTTTAATTAAATTGCTTTATCATAACAGCTGCCGTAGAAACATGTGCCCAATAGCTTTGGTTTGCATCAACCACATGGCTGTTCTTTGAATTTTTGTTTTTTTGAAACGTTACGGTTTTTTTTCTTCCGAGTACTTCTCGTTTTTACATTCCCATACGCATATCATGGAGCGTTATGATTCGCTTTATTAATAAACTCGCGTCAAAATGCAATTGCATTTCAAAAAGTATACATCAAAGAATGTGAATATCATAGCAATTCGATCTTTTTTTTATTTCTCTAAGAATGCTATTGCATTGTTTATAAACACGGACAAACAAACAAACTGGAGACATTTCCATTTAACATTAGATAGTAATGTGATATAAACATCGAATTAAAACGTTCCAGCTTCGAAATTGGTACAGTCAACAACAAATAGTAGAGCTTCAGGTAAGACTACTACACTACCTGAAATCGTGTCTTGGAAACCAGAATTAGTATCCATTAATGGATTTTTTTACATTGGCTATGAAAAGTATTAAGTTTGATGAAGGTGAATAATTTTTGAAGGAAATTTAATTTGTAATCATAATAGTTATATTAAGGTTTAAAGAATATCCTTTATATGTATACAACCTTCTAGTTTTTTTGAAAAGCGTGGGGATATTGTGGTTATCTCCGCCGTCTGTCCGTCCGTCTGTCCGTCCTGGCCACTATCTCCTCCTATACTATAAGCACTAGAACCATGAAACTTACACACATGGTAGCTATGAGCAAATGTGCGACCCTGCACTTTTTGGAATTTTGATTTGACCCCTGGGTCAAAAGTTATCGGGGTTGGGGTGGGGCCGGGTCAGAGATTTTCACTCAGTTTTTAATGTTATTATATAATTACTTCTTCATTTCTACGCGGATTTACTTCAAATTGATACTGAACATCTCTTATGACAATACGGTAAATCTCAACAATGCATGGCCCCATTTCCAACCCTAGGGCGCCCCGCCCACAAAGACCACGCCCACCCAAATAAAGGCCAAAAATGATCTTGTCCCGGCCATAACTATGTCGTTTATTGTGGGATTTTAAAATCATTTTGCACATCATTGGATGGTGTGTCACGCGAAATAATTACGTCGATATCTCCAAGGTCAAGGTCACACTTGGAGTCCAAAAGTCAAATATGGCCATAAATGAGCTTGTCGAGGTCATAACAATGTCATTCATTGTTATATATTTATGCCCCCGGAAAGGTGGCATATAGCATTTGAACTGTCTGTCCGTCCGTTTGTCAGTCTGTCTATCTGTCCGTCTGACAACTTTATCATCCTTCAAGGTCGAATGTCAAATATATTGGGTTTGTCCGTCTGTCAGAAAATTTTAACATTGGCCATAACTTTTTCAATATTGAAGAAAGCAACTTGATATTTGGCATGCATGGGCATCTCATGGAGCTGAACATTTTTGAGTGGTGAAAAATGAAGATCAAGGTCATCCTTCAAGGTCAAATGTCAGATATGTGTTATCTGTCCGTCTGTCCAAAAACTTTAACATCGCAATAACTTGTATATGCCACGAAGGGTAGCATATAGTTTTTGAACTGTCTGTCAGTCCGTCCGTCTGTCTGTTAGTCAGTCAGTCTGTCTGTCTGTCCGTCTGTCTGAAGACTTTTACATTGCCCATTACTTTTGCAATTTTGAAGATAGCAACTTGATATTTGGCATGTATGTGTATCTCATGGAGCTGCACATTTTGAGTGGTGAAAGGTTAAGGTTATCCTTCAAGATCAATGGTCAAATATATGCCTTCAAAGCGGCGCAGTAGGGGGCATTGTTTTTCTGACAAACACATCTCATGTTTTTTTCACTTTACTTCATAATTCAATGTTGATTATTGGGAATTGAAAATATGCATGACTTTGAAATTTAACTTGATGACATTACTAACAACATGTGACGTGGGGATACGTGTCGGCCGAGGCCGCGCCATTTCTAGTTATCTTTAGTTTTGCTGTTGAAGTATCTTAAATGAAAAACAAAATGAAAACAAATATAAAAGTACATAATGTTTATTTTTGTCGAGCCAACTTGTAGAAGACTCGATATAGCAGCCACAATGGTCAAGTGTGTACGTGCGTATGTGCGTTCGTCCAAGCTTATACAGACTGTAACTTTGTCGTTCATCGTGCAAGTTGAGAATGTCTTACCACAAATGACCATTATACTAAGACGACGTAAGGCATATAAAAGCCGTTTTCCTACCTCAAAGGTCATGGTGATAGAGGTAAAATGTCAAAATGTAGCATAAAACAGCTTGTCCGGAATGTTTTTTAGTTATTTATCGTGCAATTGTAAAGAAGCTTACCACCAGTGACCATCGTGAGGAAATGGCGTGTCGCGTATAAAACCCGTTTCTTTTCCTTAATATTCAAGGTTACACTAGGAGTTCAAATTCGGACATAAAAATTATCTCGGGACTTTAGCTTTGTCATTGATCGTGCAATTATAAAGGAGCTTACCACATATGATCACTATCATAAGACGGTGTGTTGCGTGTACCACCCGTCTTCCAACTTCAAAAGGTCATGGTCACACTACATGGTCAAATGTCGAATTTTGTCATAAAACAGCTGATCCAGACTGTAACTTTGTTATCACCATGCACTTTTAAAACAACTTACCTCAAATTACTGCCATTTTGAGACAACGTGTCGTGTATAACAACCGCCTCCTTATCTCAAAGGTCAAGTACACACTAAGAAGTCAAAAGTCGAATTAGAACAATAAAAAGTTTCCCGGACTGTAGCTTTGTCATTTATCATGCAATTTCAAAATAGCTTACCAAATTTGACATTCTTGAGCAGGCGGTGTGTCGCGTATATCCCCGCCTCAAAGGTCAAGGTTTCATTAAGACGTCAACAGTCTCAATCGGTCATACAAGCGTAACTCTGTCATTCATCGTGCCGTTTAATTAACTTACCACACATGTCCACCACGAGAAGATGATGTGTCGTATGTAACATCTGTCTTCTTACTTCAAAGGTCAAATTCAACCGTTAAGGTCAAAGATTAAATGTGGCCAAACACAACTTTGTGATATTGCATATCAAATTTGTAAATATAAGTAGCATGGAGATCAGTGCCAATTTTATAAAAATTCATTGTTTTATTTACATGACTGGACAATTCGAACTGTCATTTAAGCATAACATGATCAGGTCATATAAATATATATAGTTGAAATCTTTTTAGCGTCGAAATGGATTCAATCATAAGTCAATAAACCTCATGTAAGACAACTTAATTTTCACAAGCCTTAAACAAGAATTGATATACACATATCAAGATTACGGCTTTTTCATTGGTAACTAAAAGCATGGAAAAGAATATTAATATTTACAAAAGACGCGCTTTATTGCATACAAGACACAAGATTATCTATATGTCGAGTATTACATGTTTATTAATATTCGCATGGGCAATTATGTTTTTCTTTTTCAGCGGACAAACGTACGAATAAACGATTTGCTGAGGACCCAAATGCTCCACGTGTGCAGAGTCAAGGACACTCCATAATACTGCTAGGAAGGGTTAATGAGTTTAAATCACCATAACATTAGGAACAATTGTATCAAAATAGTCAGTTGCTGTGTGTCTATATAAACGTGTTTCTCAAAATACATTATAAATGTTTAAGTGTCATTCCCTGAACGATTTATGCTCGTACGTGTTCAACAAAATTGTGTTCATAAGTGATTAACATACTGATAGCAACCAAAGTTAAACTTTTATCAATGTAATACCATCGTTCATTAATGTATAAATATACACCTATTCTGATTTTACATAACGGTTCTTGTGTACATTAACATAAACATACTTGTACTTGTATGTAACATTACGGTTCGTGTTAAATTTACATTTATATACAAGTACATCTTAGCAGGTCGTGTGACATTGTCACTATGTACAAGTGTGTAACGGTTCGTGTGCACATTAACATAAACATGTCTTTATGTAGCATGACGGTTAGGGAACATGTATCGTAACGGTTCGTGTTTACATGTAACAGGTCAATCAAATGTTGTAGTGTTTGCATATCATTTACATAAGCACTAAATGCACACGTCTCATTTTAACCTTAAAACAATACATGCAATACACGTATGAAAAATCGATTTTCCAAACTATATGTCGCACAAACGTTTAAAACCTATGTGTATTTTAACTTAATTAAACTAAACATTCTAGATTGCGAAACGATTATGCTGTGAATTTGCATCTTAGTACTTCACACACTTAAACGCGTTGTCCCACGCGCAAAGATAAATACAATATGAAAAATACGTGTACATAAACGACGGATATCATTATGTGTGTACATATTTACAATGTTTGCGTTCAAATACATGTATATTATTGTATGGATACAACTCATATATACACGCTTACTGCTCAAATATGTAAATACATGTATACCGTATCACCTCACATATATGTGCGTTCAACTCACATATAAAAATGTAACATGCCAACTCACATATATGCTATGCTGGAAGACATCTGGAACTAAGAAGAGTTCAATGTCACTCTCTCGAACAAGTTCCAGGTCCTAGAGAAGCTGCTTGAAAAAGAGACAATAAAGCAGACGTGACGGAAAGTGAATGTAACAGTGACCTCAACATGCCAAGAAGTAGTTGGCCCCAAGTCGCACACTCACAATGAGTGTATATCAGCAGAGACGCCAAAGAAAGTCAGAGAAAGAAAATAAATCAAGTATAAACAACAGCAGAACAAAAGCAAAAAAATCAAAAGCACAAGAAGAGTACGCAGAAGTAACTGGGAACATCAAGGAAAATATAAGAGCAGACAATCGGAACTACCCAGAGACGTTGGCAACAGAAGCAGAAGAGGCAGCACATCAGAACAGAAAAAGGACCTTCAGCCACTCACCAATAAAATAGAAGGATACTGTGAAAGATCGAAAGGCCAGTAAGGGACAAAAACGGAAGAGTGATATCACATGACGAAGGGCAGAAGAATATGTGGATCGAGCACTTCATGGCGGCTGGCGCAACTCTACAAGTAAGCTCCTGCAAACCCATCGGATATACCGCGAGCTACAACCAATCTGCCAATCAAGTGCTGCATACCCACGAAGAATGAGATCCGCAGGAAAATCAAGCTTTTGAAGAACAGCAAGTTTGCGGGATCTGACAACGTACCGGCAAACGTGCTTAAGGCTGATGTCAAGATCAGTTTGGAGCTACTCTTCTTGCTCTTCATCCAGCTCCTCGAGAAAGGCGACTTCAGTTCCTGCTCTAACTACCGAAGGGATTATGCTGTCGTCCATCTCATAAAAGGTGCTTCAACGCATCCTGCTAAATCGAATTAAAGACGCTGTAGACCCGCATCGCCAGGACCAAAAAGCCGGCGTCCGAAAGGAGTGATCCTGCACCGATCAGATCGCATCTCTAAGCAACATTCTTGAAAAAAAATCCAGCCCTGAGTGGAAATTACCTGTCTTCGTTTACTTCATCGACTATGAGAATGCGTTTCGATAGCATTGACCGGCTATACCAGGTCCCTCTAGAGACTACTTAGATACTTTGGAATGCCAGAAAAGATCATCGAATCATCAGGACGTCTTGTAAAGGGATAACACACCGCTTTTATGGAATTTTTCGTTTAAATGATGTCTCTTCTTAGCGAAAATCCAGTTTAGGCGGAAAGTGTCGTCCCGAATAAGCCTGTGGGGACTGCACAAACAATTGTCATACGAGGAATTTGTTTAACAAAACAAATATAAATAAATATTTTGATCAAACTCCTAGATTATAAAATTCCTCTTCAACGCCGCCACACGCATGTAGTGTATGTAACGATGGAGACAAATCCTACAAAATTGGGATAATTTATAGTTGGTAGGTATCTCCCTTTCAAGGATTCAAACGAATTACGCAATGGAATGTGTTAAGATCTCTACCAACGTTTCAGTATAAATAAACGTTGAAAAATACCTTATTTGTAAACCTAGTGTTAAGCTTGTTCTTTCTTCTTATCGATAGCCGCTACACTTGGAAACCGGAGGCAGTCCCGGATTACTCATAAGGCAGAGAAGGCAACTTCATATGGTCCCTGCTTTGTTTGGGGCCCCACGAGACCGTGACAAAATAATTGTGTACTATACTTTCTTAGTCTAATCTTAATTCTGGGTAAATAGTTAAATACGTAAATATACAGACTGCAGTTTTCTTAAATACTTTTATTTAGGCGTATCGGTAGTATAATGACATGTTATACCTAAACAAGTACATTGTCACATGTTATGTCTTGTCAGAAGTGGCACTGGTAGGCTAATTGAAACGAGTGTAATCGAATGTACACTGACGTTCTTGTAGGAACTAGGCCGACTATGGACCTGGGGTATGGCCGCATGGACCCCAACATTTCACTGCCTATGGACCTCCACCGGAGTAATCCGGCACTAAACCGAGGCAAGTATGCAACTTGTGGTCGTCTTTAGAGCCTCTATCCGTCCTTACAGCTTCTCCTACAGGCTCACATTTGCCGGCCATACATACATACATACATGTTGGTGTTGATTTGTCGTATGAATAGATATCGTTGAGGGAAATTAAAATGGAATTAAATATGCAAACAAAATATAGAAACGAGCATTTCGTATCTAGAAACATCTATGTTACCAGACCACATATGACGTTAAAATTTCGGCACTTGCCATAAGGAACACTGATTTTTAATTGTTTAACTTTATTTTACGAAATATCGTGCGAAATGTTCGTTGTTTTTGTGTAGTAATGGGGTTTTAAGAGAGGGTCGGCGATGGCATATGCACACAGACCGTAAATTTTTGCCATGGTTTGACTTTATTCAATCACGCTTACTTATTTTAACGCAAACTTTCTGGTTTGATGGATTTGTGGCATCATTTCAAAAAAGGTGTTAAGTGCTGGTGCCTATTTCATGCTTAGACATGTTTTCAGTGTTTATTCCCAACGGTTCCTTAAGGTCAAATACCCCCCTTCCCCAACACGTTAAAATAGTTCAGTATACTGTACTTTCAAAAATGTCATATTTTTCGCACATATTCTCTCATTAAAAACAAAAGTTATGTATGGTTTCTTATATTGGTAACATTCTGGGCCAGATCATGTTCGTGATATATTAATGTATTATACAAAATGTATCTTGTTTAATAATGTGCAAACGTATATTTGATTTAGCATTTAGTATTCTAGCATAAAAGCATATGAATAAGCAAAAAACAATTTTAAAATGTTCATTAATTATTTGTTTGATTGCATCGCTTACAACAGTACTTGTAATAAAAATGGTTGCAGAGCATAGCTGACATGAAGCCGTTTTTTCAGCCGCTTTTTCGAAGAACCTTCACACCTTAAAATATAGATGTATACATGACAATACAATAAATGTTGAGTCAAATGTAAATTAAATATATTACATTATCGGTGTAAACTATAAGTGTTTTTTAACATACCGCAGTGCGCAACTCTTTAATATAATTTAAATAGCTACATTTAGTTATTTGAATAACTTTAGGAATGTTGTTTTGCAATAAAATAAGTTAAATAATTCGCTTTCATAATTAAAACTTTCTCCAAACGGTGGTGGTCGTATCGTTGATGACGTAAACTACTTAAAATGCTACTATTGCATTCCGATTGAGCAATTACCGGTAGACGTTAACTGACCATGATCTCAACAAACACTGATAAACTTGATACAGTTTATATCTGTATGCACTCTTTCAAGAGTAATATATATTGTTCGTTGGTAGATATAAAACATCAAATAAGTAGACCAAAGTCTCAACCAATTGACACCACGTGTATAAAATAAACATGCCCTATACGTATACGCTTATAGCCCCCACCCCGCATAGATCCCAGTTTTAATATCCCCGAGTAAAACATACCAATCGTACCGATTATAAAGCTTTAACCTCTATTTATAACAACAAAGGTTCGTTGCTTTATTACGTACCGATTATAAAGCTTTAACCTCTATTTATAACAACAAAGGTTCGTTGCTTTATTACGTACCGATTATAAAGCTTTAACCTCTATTTATAACAACAAAGGTTCGTTGCTTTATTACGTACCGATTACAAGGCTTTAACCTCTATTTATAACAACCAAGGTGCGCTGCTTTATTACTTTGTTTATTACGGAATACCGTTAGGCCCATCGTGGTTACACATTAAAATCCAGAGGGCGACAATGCGATAGTGCGATAGTACGATGGCGACAATGCGATAGAACGATGGCGACAATGCGATAGTGCGATGACGACAATGCGACAACGCAATAGTACGATGGCGACAATGCATTAGTTATCGTACTGTCGCCATCGTATTATCGCATTGCCGCCATCTTACTATCGCACGGTCGCCATTACATTGTCGCACTGTCGCATTGTCGTCATCGTACTGTCGCATCGTCGCATTGTCGTCATCGTACTATCGCACTGTCGCCATCGTATTGTCGCACTGTCGTCATCGTATTATCGCACTGTCGCAATGTCGCATTGTCGCCATCTACTATCGCATTGTAGACTATCGCATTCCGGTACAAAAACTAGCCTTATTGCAAAAACAAAATAGATGACTTTTTTAAGATGTACTTTGAAAGAGTTTACAGTTATAATGAAATCGAATTCTTATTAAGTTATAGAATGGGTATTGATATAAGGTATGCCGAACTGTAAATAATTTTAAAAGTGGCTCCATCTTGGAAAAAATACGATATGCGCATGTTTATCGGAAGACGATAGACGACAATGCGACAGTACGATGACGACAATGCGACAGTGCGACAATACGATGGCGACAGTGCGATTGTTCGATAACGCTATAGTACGATGGCATACAGTCATATCGTACTGTCGCCATCGTATCATCGCATTGTCGCCAGTTTACTTTCGCGTTATCGTTCTGTCGTCATCGTATTATCGCATTGTCGCTATCGTACTATCGCCCTGTCGCCATCGTATTGTCGCACTGTCGTCATCGTAATATCGCTCTTTCGCATTGTCGCATTGTCGCCATCGTACTATCGCATTGTCGCCATTGTATTGTCGCACTGTCGTAATCGTATTGTCGCACTGTCGTCATCGAATTATCGCACTATCTCATTGTCGCATTGTCGCCATCGTACTATCGCACTGTCGCCCTCGTATTGTCGTACTGTCGCCATCGTTTCATCGCATCGTACTATCGCGTTATCGTACTGTCGTCATCGTATTATCGCATCGTCGCCATCGTACTATCGCATCTTACTATCGCATTATCGTACTGTCGTCATCGTATTATCGCATTGTCGCCATCGTACTATCGCACTATCGCATTGTCACCCTCTGGATTTTAATGTGTAATCACGATTGCCCTAACGGTATTCCGTAGTATTCGGTAGTTTATTGACGCGCTATTGATTCTCGCCATGTTCTGTTTAGCAAGCGACAGCGTTATGTCGCGCGCAAGATGTAGAATGTGAACGATTATGTTTATATTTAAATCAATTTTCTGTAAAATGGTTTCCATATTATCGAAACTCATACTCAAAAAAAGCATGCTGAGAAACTTTTTGTTCAAAAGAGAATTTTGATTCGTAATTCGGTAGCGCGTTAAACGACATCGGATTTTTGGCGGGAATGAAACTCGGGTGGCGGGAATGAAACTCGGGTCAGTCTAATATTTGCTGGGTGCCGTTTAGTGTATGGTTCGTACCCGCAGTACATTGTAGTATACTAAAGAGTACCCGGGGTACTTTTATATAGTACCCGAGCCGACAATAACCAAGTGAGCTTAAATTAGGTAACACTTATGATCATAGTACACATTGAGAACATTGGCAAGGAACACATTGTGAATGCAATCATTAATTGGGACACTATTTACAATAAGTATGAACATGTTTACGAAAATGAGGTTGTTAACACAAATTATTCCCAGTTATTTCCAATATGCTGTAATTTGTTTAGTTAGGATCGGTAATTCTGCGTGTCACTTAATGTGTTACACAAAAAGCTTGGAATATCTGAGCGCCAATATGAACTACACATTCAAAGAATGTAGGAAGTAGCCGCGTAAACACCATTTCAATTTTCGTGCCAAACGATACTAAAATTATCAAGATAAATGGATAATAGTGAAAATATATGTGAATGATAAGAAATTGTATTTAAACTTGTTTCAAGGTATAAAACTTTGACGACATTTTTTTGCCATACACCACATCAAAAAATGTTCCAAAATGTATTAATCAGCCTTTAATAGTATTATATAGCGCAAGATAATATCACTTTAAAAAGGAACTTGATTTTAGCACACAAACAATATGTTCCCTTTGTGATAAGATCGTTTTGTGCCCTGTTTATCACCCTGTTACCCCCTTTTTGTCCAGCCAAACCTTTTCACGTGACAAGTGTATGTAATCAAGACTTGAAAGAAACGTCTAGCCGTTTAAGGCTTTTATGATCTAACTAACCAGCACTTGTCCGATACCAGTATATCGCATGATCCTGTTAATTACATACACACTAAAAATAACGTCATTTGCTTTTAGACCGCTCGAATACCCACAGTGACATATACAAACAAATATATATTTATCAATAGCACGTTAACATCACTTGGACGTTAATCTCTATATTCCTTAAAACACGTGTGGGCGTAGGTCAATCTGAGGTAAATCCTACCGGAATATAACAATGGTTCTAATACATCAATAGTGTAATTCCACCCTTTGTAGATTAGTGTAGCCAGCATTTATTGTCACTTTAATTCAATCTTAAATTAAAATGACATAAGGTTATATTTCTAAAACGATAGTATATTTATGTTACGCATGCGCAGTAACGCTCATTGGGTCATTGTCGACCCGGGTACTACTTCCTAGTACCCCGGGTACTTTGAAGTATACTTCAAAGTACCCGGGGTACGGATAAGTATACTTCAAAGTAACCTGGGTACGTTGAAGTAGTACCCTGAAAAAATCGTACCCAAAATGTTTCGTTTCCAACTTTCTTTCGTACCCAAATTTTTTCGGACCCAATTTTTTTTTTGTAACCAAACTTTTCGTACCCAATTTTTTATTCGTACCCACATTTTTTTCTTACCCACAATTTTTGCACGCAATTTTTTTTTCGTACCCAAATTGGGTCGACAATGACCCAATGAGCCGCAGTAGCACGTTCTTAGAGTCATGTTTAAAATGTATGTGCGTATTATGTTCGTTTATTACATGGTGGCATGTACAAGCGTGTTACATGTATATTGCACGCGTTTTTTGTTTTCAAACCAAAGATCTATAAATAAATGAAACTATTCTCGGTTTGATAAATACGGTATAGTATGGTTTCATGCGTGTTATTTAGAAGAGAGATTATGGTAATGGTTTAGCGCGAATAATGCACGGGGTTTTTGTGCATGTTTTAGTGCGAAAGCGCACGAATTTTTCGTTTTGGGGTATATATGATTTGCACATCTATTGAGTCGCCATTCGAGGGTGTATTTGACAGGCAAACGTTATGGAACAAGAAAACGAAAGGGTGATAACCCCGCCCGCCCGCCCTTAATGAACACATGTATGGTTAAATAATTGGTTAGATTGCTTTTATGTTTATAATTTTGCAATTATAAAGTCTATATTTAGTATATTTTCAATTCGGTTTTTAGTCCATGTGAGATGGGATCTTAACACGAACCAATTCCTTTACTGGGAAAGACGATGGGTGTATTTTCATTTGAGTCTGAAGCAGCTAAGTTTTCTTGATTATTTTGACTCATTTTTTACTTAATATTGTGTTTGAATGAGGTTTTTTAAGTTATGGGTGTCATGTTTTTCGAGACTCTCACTTCCTGGAGATAGTACCTCCAGCATATTTATTGAAATATTGGTATGTTTAAATGTCAGTGTTATTATTTGTTGTTGTCTTTCGTAATGAACGTTTAATTTTAAAGACATTCTTATTGTACGATAACTTAATATTTTCATTTTGGTGTGACTGGTTAGATGTTGAAGTCGGTTTAATATAGCTGTTAAATTCGTCATATGCATTCATGTATTTCTCGGAATACTTATGATTTATCAACATTCTTTTAAGGTGCTTTATGGATTTTATGGTTTGAGTGATTTGTTTGTTTCTTGATGATGTCCGGGGTGTGTGCGGAATGCTTTTGATGTTTGTTTGTTATGTTAATTTGCGCACTGAAATTGATAATGTTTTAATTACATTTTTTACTAAAGAATATTTAATGTGACATGAAGCCGTTTTTTGTCAGCCATTTTTTCGAAGAACCTTCACACCTTAAAATATAGATGTATATAGGACAATACAATAAATGTTGAGTCAAATGTAAATTAAATATATATTACATTATCGGTGTAAACTATAAGTGTTTTTTAACATACCGCAGTGCGCAACTCTTTAATATAATTTAAATAGCTACATTTAGTTATTTGAATAACTTTAGGAATGTTGTTTTGCAATAAAATAAGTTAAATAATTCGCTTTCATAATTAAAACTTTCTCCAAACGGTGGTGGTCGTATCGTTGATGACTTAAACTACTTAAAATGCTACTATTGCATTCTGATTGAGCAATTACCGGTAGACGTTAACTGACCATGATCTCAACAAACACTGATAAACTTGATACAGTTTATATCTGTATGCACTCTTTCAAGAGTAATATATATTGTTCGTTGGTTGATATAAAACATCAAATAAGCAGACCAAAATCTCAACCAATTGACACCACGTGTATGAAATAAACATGCCCTATACGTATACGCTTGTAGCCCCCACCCCGCATAGATCCCAGTTTTAATATCCCCGAGTAAAACATACCAATCGTACCGATTATAAAGCTTTAACCTCTATTTATAACAACAAAGGTTCGTTGCTTTATTACGTACCGATTATAAAGCTTTAACCTCTATTTATAACAACAAAGGTTCGTTGCTTTATTACGTACCGATTACAAAGCTTTAACCTCTATTTATAACAACCAAGGTGCGTTGCTTAATTACTTTGTTTATTACGGAATACCGTTAGACCCATCGTGGTTACACATTAAAATCCAGAGGGCGACAATGCGATAGTGCGATAGTACGATGGCGACAATGCGATAGATCGATGGCGACAATGCGATAGTGCGATGGCGACAATGCGACAACGCAAAAGTACGATGGCGACAATGCATTAGTTATCGTACTGTCGTCATCGTATTATCGCATTGCCGCCATCTTACTATCGCACGGTCGCCATTACATTGTCGCACTGTCGCATTGTCGTCATCGTACTGTCGCATCGTCGCATTGTCGTCATCGTACTATCGCGCTGTCGCCATCGTATTGTCGCACTGTCGTCATCGTATTATCGCACTGTCGCAATGTCGCATTGTCGCCATCTACTATCGCATTGTAGACTATTGCATTCCGGTACAAAAACTAGCCTTATTGCAAAAACAAAATAGATGACTTTATAAAGATGTACTTTGAAAGAGTTTACAGTTATAATGAAATCGAATTCTTATTAAGTTATAGAATGGGTATTGATATAAGGTATACCGAACAGTAAATAATTTTAAAAGTGGCTCCATCTTGGAAAAAATACGATATGCGTATGTTTACCGGAAGACGATAGACGACAATGCGACAGTACGATGACGACAATGCGACAGTGCGACAATACGATGGCGACAGTGCGATTGTACGATAACGCAATAGTACGATGGCATACAGTCATATCGTACTGTCGCCATCGTATCATCGCATTGTCGCCAGTTTACTTTCGCGTTATCGTACTGTCGTCATCGTATTTTCGCATTGTCGCTATGGTACTATCGCACTGTCGCCATCGTATTGTCGCACTGTCGTCATCATAATATCGCTCTTTCGCATTGTCGCATTGTCGCCATCGTACTATCGCATTGTCGCCATTGTATTGTCGCACTGTCGTCATCGTATTGTCGCACTGTCGTCATCGTATTGTCGCACTGTCGTCATCGTATTATCGCACTATCTCATTGTCGCATTGTCGCCATCGTACTATCGCACTGTCGCCATCGTATTGTCGTACTGTCGCCATCGTTTCATCGCATCGTACTATCGCGTTATCGTACTGTCGTCATCGTATTATCGCATCGTCGCCATCGTATTATCGCATCGTACTATCGCATTATCGTACTGTCGTCATCGTATTATCGCATTGTCGCCATCGTACTATCGCACTATCGCATTGTCACCCTCTGGATTTAAATGTGTAATCACGATTGCCCTAACGGTATTCCGTAGTATTCGGTAGTTTATTGACGCGCTATTGATTCTCGCCATGTTCTGTTTAGTAGGCCACAGCGTTATGTCGCGCGCCAGATGTAGAATGTGAACGATTATGTTTATATTTAAATCAATTTTCTGTAAAATGGTTTCCATATTATCGAAACTCATACTCAAAAAAAGCATGCTGAGAAACTTTTTGTTCAAAAGAGAATTTTGATTCGTAATTCGGTAGCGCGTTAAACGACATCGGATTTTCGGCGGGAATGAAACTCGGGTCAGTCTAATATTTACTGGGTGCCGTTTAGTGTATGGTTCGTACCCGCAGTGCATTGTAGTATAATAAAGAGTACCCGGGGTACTTTTATATAGTACCCGAGCCGACAATAACCAAGTGAGCTTAAATTAGGTAACACTTATGATCATAGTACACATTGAGAACATTGGCAAGGAACACATTGTGTATGCAATCATTAATTGGAACATTATTTACAATAAGTATGAACATGTTTACGAAAATGAGGTTGTTAACACACATTATTCCCAGTTATTTCCAATATGCTGTAATTTGTTTAGTTAGGATCGGTAATTCTGCGTGTCACTTAATGTGTTACACAAAAAGCTTGGAATATCTGAGCGCCAATATGAACTACACATTCAAAGAATGTAGGAAGTAGCCGCGTAAACACCATTTCAATTTTCGTGCCAAACGATACTAAAATTATCAAGATAAATGGATAATAGTGAAAATATATGTGAATGATAAGAAATTGTATTTAAACTTGTTTCAAGGTATAACACTTTGACGACATTTTTTTGCCATACACCACATCAAAAAATGTTCCAAAATGTATTAATCAGCCTTTAATAGTATTCTATAGCGCAAGATAATATCACTTTAAAAAGGAACTTGATTTTAGCACACAAACATTATGTTCCCTTTGTGATAAGATCGTTTTATGCCCTGTTTATCACCCTGTTACCCCCTTTAGCCAGGTGTCCAGCCAAACCTTTTCACGTGACAGGTGTATGTAATAAAGACTTGAAAGAAACGTCTAGCCGTTTAAGGCCTTTATGACCTAACTTACCAGCACTTGTCCGATACCAATATATCGCATGATCCTGTTATTTAAATACACACTAAAAATAACGTCATTTGCTTTAGACCGCTCGAATACCCACAGTGACGTATACAAACAAATATATATTTATCAATAGCACGTTAACATCACTTGGACGTTAATCTCTATATTACTTAAAAAACGTGTGGGCGTAGGCCAATCTGAGGTAAATCCTACCGGAATATAACAATGGTTCTAATACATCAATAGTGTAATTCCACCCTATGTATATTAGTTAAGCCAGCCTTTGTTGTCACTTTAATTCAATCTTAAATTAAAGTGACATAAGGTTATATTTCTAAAACGATGGTGTATTTATGTTACGCATGCGCAGTAACGCTCATTGGTTCATTGTCGACCCGGGTACTACTTCCTAGTACCCCGGGTACTTTGAAGTATACTTCAAAGTACCCGGTGTACGGGGAAGTATACTTCAAAGTAACCTGGGTACGTTGAAGGAGTACCCTGAAAAAATCGTACCCAAAATGTTTCGTTTCCAATTTTCTTTCGCACCCAAAATTTTTTGGACCCAAATTTTTTTGGTAACCAAACATTTCGTACCCAATTTTTTATTAGTACCCACATTTTTTTCTTACCCACAATTTTTGCACGCAAATCTTTTTTCGTACCCAAAATTGGGTCGACAATGACCCAATGAGCCGCAGTAGCACGTTCTTAGAGTCATGTTTAAAATGTATGCGTATTATGTTCGTTCATTACATGGTGGCATGTACAAGCGTGCTACTTGTATATTGCACGCGTTTTTTGTTTTCAAACCAAAGATCTATAAATAAACATGTTTATTTTCTAGATCTTTGTTCAAACTAAGCCGAACCGGTCGACTTATCTACCACGTTTCGAAACACGTTGAAAACACAGACATGTTATTAGTTCGTCATTGTAAAATATCAGACATGCATGGATTCTTATAAAGCACATAACCGTATCTATCTCGGTTTTATTTATTAGCTCTTACAGCAACACGACTTCCCTCTTTTTGTAAAATAGATTGATGCAATTATTGTAATATAGAGAATAAACTATAATAACATCCGAAAAGGGCACGCCTTTATATTTTTGCATATAATAAAATGATTTGGCACCTATTACAAACTATAAGGGTTTCCGACAAAATAAGCTGCGTTGTTAATCTCTATATGCAAATGAGGTTGTTATTGTTCGTGATACATTATTTATTTGATGAATCCAGAAATGCATCCACCCTAAATGCCTTGGTAGCATGTATGCTGAATGATTCTTACATCAACTTTAAAGAAAGAATGAAAATTAAATATTTAATTTTCGCCCTCTTATCGTTTCGCCTGGCTGATTAGACAAATATAGTTAAAGCCCCATTAACGCTCAAAATCAACAAATATTTCGTAAACTATTTCGTAACATAAAGTAAACACACAAAAACAGTGTTTTTAGAGCAATAGCTTAAATGTCAAAGCCAGATGTTGTCTGGTTACATAGATTTAACGAGATACAAAATGCTTGTTTTTATTTTTTGTGGCGCAATATGATCCATTTTAATTTCATGCAACGATATCCATTCATACGACAGCCGAACACTAAAATGGTACATGAACATGTGTTCAATAATTATATTGTATCACAAAAAATAATGGTATCCAAAACAAACGTTTTAGAAATAGAACCTTGCGTAACTTTAATTCAAGAGGTCACGTTTTATTTGTATACTTTTGTATATTATATTTCAGGAGAATGAACATATTAGCAATTTGATGCCCTTAAATACAATCTGATCTAATTTCGTGCCAGGGGGAACGGCAAAAACTCTTTTTTGACACTTCTTCCACTGGCGCTGTTCGCCCTCGAGAAGTTTTGAAGTTGTAAAGTAGGACATTAAATTCGTGGCGTGAAGGCGTACTTGTCTTGCGCAGAGATTTATAAATACACATGTTTATGAATAGATTTTCGTACTGCGTTATGTTACGCTTGATGGATTCCGTTACATCCCTTGGGCGAGATTTGTTCCTTTATCTCCTCCTCCTCCCTCGTCTTCCTCCTACTCCTCCTCCGCCTGTCCCTGCTCCTCCTCCTCCTGCTGCTCCTCCTGCTCCTCTTTCTTCTCCTCCTTCTCCCCCTCCTCCTCCTTCTCCTCCTCCTCCTCATCATCAGCAACATCAACATCATTATCATTATCATCATAGCCATCATCACCATTATCATCATCATCATCATCATCATCATCATCATCAACGGATAATCAAACACACAATCACTCTTTAATACTTAATCGTAATATAAATATTTGATCAATATGAATATCACATACACTCATGTAAAGTTATTACTTCATATCATAGGTTTATACTCCCACAAATTATTTATGGTTAATAATCATCAGTGTCCCTTATAGCAATTGCCAACTTTTCAACGTCGGATGTGGTCTAGGAACACAGATTTAACAAGATACGAAATGCTATTTTTTGTGGGACTATATTTTAATAATAAAAAATAGGTCGACACGTTTGCACAGAATATATGAAATGACAGTCGTATTACAATAATATCATCACATTACCATAATATGATAATATGTTGATTGTATATGATGGTGTTCCTTTTTCATATGATTTTTTTTCAACGTAAATACGTAAACCCTCTCTATTCAGAACCTAAACACGTTCTATACAAAAAGGAACAAGATATACATATATATGGAATTTAATAAAGGTTATTATATAGCTATTTTGCTCCTTTTAATAGCAAAAAAAAGAAGTTAGTGCATACGATAGATATGGTCAATTGCGTGAATACCGGTCTTTATCCACACGCTTTTGACAAAAAGGTGTGGATATTGTGGTTATCTCCGCCGTCCGTCCGTCTGTCCGTCTGTCCGTCCTGGCCACTTTCTCCTCCTACACTATAAGCACTACAAACTTGAAAAGTACACACATGGTGGCTATGAGCATATGTGCGACCCTGCACTATTTGGAATTTTGATCTGACCCCTGGGTCAAAGTTATGGGAGTTGGGGAGGGGCCGGATCAGAGATTTTCACTCAATTTTATCCCACACTTCTAGAAAAAAGGTGGGGATATTGTGGTTATCTCCGCCGTCCTTCTGTCCGGTTGTCCGGTTGTCTGTCCGTCCGTCCGTCCTGGCCACTATCTCCTCCTACACTATTAGCACTAGAACCTTGAAACTTACACACATGGTAGCTATGAGCATATGTGCGACCTTGCACTATTTGGAATTTTGATATGACCCCTGGGTCAAAAAGTTATGTGGGTTGGGGTGGGGCCGGGTCAGAGATTTTCACTCATTTTTTTAGGTTATTTACATTAACTTCTTCATTTCTACACCGATTCACTTCAAATTGATACTGGACCTCTCTTATGACAATACGATCAATCTCAACCATGCATGGCCCCATTCCCAACCCTGGGGCGCCCCGCCCACATAGGCCACACCAACCCACAATTGCCTTTTACTATAATTTCTTCATTTCTACACGGATTCACTTCAAATTGATACTGAACTTCTCTTCCGACAATACGGTCAATCTTAACTATGCATGGCCCCATTACCAACCCTGGGGCGCCCCGCCCACATAGACCACACCCACCCAAAATTGCCTTTTACTATAATTCTTCATTTCTTCACCGATTCACTTCAAATTGATACTGAACTTCTCTTATGACAATACAGTCAATCTCAACTATGCATGGCCCAATTACCAACCCTGGGGCGCCTTGCCCACATAGGTCACACCCACCAAAATTGCCTTTTCTATAACTTGTTCATTTCTACACCAATTCACTTCTAATTGATACTGAACTTCTCTTATGACAATACGGTCAATCTCGACTATGCATGGCCCCATTACCAACCCTGGGGCAAACCCAGGTCAAACATTCGGTGTGGGGATACGCGTTGGCCTCTGCCGCGCCATTTCTAGTTTTAGGTTATTTTACATTAATTTCTTCATTCTACATCGATTCACTTCAAATTGATATAAACGGTCAATCTCAACTATGCCTGGCCCCATTCCCAACCCTGGGGCGCTCCGCCCACACCGGCCACACCCACCTCAAATTGCCTTTTACTATAATTTCTTCATTTCTACGCGGATTCACTTCAAATTGATACTGAACTTCTCTTATGACAATACGGTCAATCTCAACTATGCATGGCCCCATTACCAACCCTGGGGCGCCCCGCCTACATAGACCACACCAATCCAAAATTGCCTTTTACTATAATTTCTTCATTTGTTCACCGATTCACTTCAAATTAATACTGAACACTCTTATGACAATACGGTCAATCTCAAAAATGCATGGCCCCATTACCAACCCTGGGGCCCCGCCCACATAAACCACACCCACCCAAAATTGCCTTTTACGATAATTTCTTCATTTCTACACCCGATTCACTTCAAATTGATACTGAACTTCTCTTATGACAATACGGTCAATCCCAACTATGCATGGCCCCATTACCAACCCTGGGGCGCCCTGCCCACATAGTTCACCACCCACACAAAATTGCCTTTACTATAAATTCTTCATTTCTACACCAATTCACTTCTTATTGATACTGAACGTCTCTTATGACAATACGGTCAATCTCGACTATGCATAGCCCCATTACCAAACCCCGGGGCGCACCTACGTCAAACATTCGGCGTGGGGATACGCGTCGGCCTTTGCCGCGCCATTTCTTGTTTTATATATAACGAAGTTTAAAAGTGAGAATGTACGCTTTTGTCAAATATTAATGAATTTATATAAAATGTGTTAAAAAACTTATAAAACATATATTTCAATATAAATTAAAATGGAGTTAAGAAGATCATGTGTCGAAAAATGCGAAATAAGCCAGATATTTAATATGAAATCGAAAATGGCTGGAAGTCGAATTCGCCAGCATATATTTCATGCATGTACTATGTGAATCTAAATTTAGTTTTAGTGCATATTCGTTCATACGACACTAAGACACAATTTTGTTTCCTCACAAATACGAGTAAAAGTGTCGGCATCGGCTTTAACCAGCGCTTACTTGTCTTTGCTGCATTTGATGAAATTCGTCTTCAATGTATAATTGTCCTTGCCTATTTGTGTTATTGTAACATATTTTTATCAATATATTACAATTTAACATTTATTAAAATCGTACAGACTCACTTTAACTATATGCCAAAATATTGTTTAGCAATATTGCTTGGTGTTTTAACTGTTTCTTAACAATATCTACGCGTTAAATACAAAGTTGTAAACCGGATTGACCATAATTTTTGTTGCCAAACATTAACTTTTTGTATGGTATTCAAAATTTAGTTTTCGATATTTGTTTATCTTAACCCGATCATCATACAATATAATCGAAAAAATGAACGTGTACATTATTATGAAGACATATGTGTTTCAAAGAGATCTTGGACGTTTCTGTCATTAATATATTATTGAACTGGAAAATAACTTGAGTATAAAAACAAAATGTTAACGAGAAAATACCGACCTATAATACTTTTTTTGCAGATTTAGTGGAAACAAAAGCATATTTTAGCTATTATATAGTAATTGAGATTCGTTGACTTGTGACTTTTAGTGATTCAAGCGTTTGGATTAAGGGACAAATTCATCGTTTAAAGCAGAAGTAACATATTTTTATGTATCTTACTGTATACACAAATTTGGTTGTACATGAACTATTTGAGAATGTTGGGTATTTATGTATCGGATTTATTCAGTATTTACATATTTTGGGTACGCATTGTACACAGAGCTCCAGATAATGTTTTCAGCCGAGGGGTAGTTCACTCACGAAATTTTTAATTGATGAGTAAAATCAAAATCCGATAATTTTAAGGAATATTTATGTTGAATTTCTTACACATGCATCGCCGTCCGTTTCAATTTTGAGCCACGGAAAAATAACTTCCAATTAGAAATAGTCTTGTCTGTGACCTTATTTCCGTCAGTGTTTCTTTCTCTGCACCGATTTTATAACATCTGTTAATATACTGTCAATAAAAAGGCGTAATATTTTTTCCGGTGTTACTACTGATGATGTCGACTTAAATCGACCATTTTTAACTGGTTCGCCATTAGTTTTTGTTTTATATACATGACAATAAAACACAAACACAAGCAAACGCTGCGGCATACGTCACAAAAAGAAAGGCGCTTTCGGGACAAGGACGGCACAGATCGTGACAGTCATATGAAAAACAAGCTAGCAGCAAGTTTTCGCATTACATAATAATTCAAGTGTATTCATTGATTGCAAACCGGATTTCAATATATCTAACGGGTGAAACATGTGCTTAGTCACGTTATCTGGTAAGAGGGTTGGTATCCGTAAAACTTTTTTTATTATATGTGTATTTTGGCTGCCATTTAAAAGTGCTTGAAGGAAAAAGATTTTTCTTAGTGCCACACAAGAGATAAACTGATAAAAAAATTATATGCTTGACGTTGGGCGATTCGGGTTTTATCGAATGTGATGGTAAATGTTTTCGCCATAAGCGTACATCGATTTCTCAACAATGCAGCGCGGCAACCTCCGCGCAGAGATTTGACTGGAACCTGCATAGCTGGATCAAATCCTGCCATCATACAAAACCACGTGATGATAGCTGAGCCACGTGATGAAATAATCGCGTCTTACAGTATCAACGTCATAGAAAACAATGCCGAAAAAGAATTTGCCGGATAATTGTTTACTTTGTTAAAACAAGAGTTTTATGTTTAACCGGAAAATAAGACCCATATATATATATATATATATATAATGATTCTAAACTCCCTGCCGTTATTACCAACTAAGTCATAATAGTCGAACCACGTGGGCGTCTTACAGTATCAACGGTTATTTTTAAATTTTAAACAGTATTTTTACTTTTTTAATTAAAGTAATTTATTTTTTATTATGAACCTAATTTTATACACTATTTTCAAAATATAAAATAAAATGATACTCCTTTTCATAATATTATAACTTAAAAAAATCAACATCCTACCGAATCTGGTAGGATTTTCTTGTGATGTCAGAGGTTGTATGTGAGAGCATGAAACGACAACTCTGCGTGGAGATTGTGCAGCGGGGAGCCTGTTGTGTCAACATCGGCCTTTATCGTGGGCCAACATTAAATGATACCGTTCTAACTGAGGAATAATTAGGTCGGGAACCACATAGATGGTGATGTCACTACGTTTTTCCCAGTGTGGACACAATGACAGGAATCAGTCATGTTTACATGAATTTATATGCATGTATAAACGGCTAATACGCATTGAAATTGCACACGATGCGTTATCCGAATTTAGCCAGGAGTTGTTTTACTCAACAAAATTTTAGGTCATGCGTATTTTCTTTTTGTGCATGCATATTTTACGCAAATACGCATCTTATCTGGACCTATGTTCGTACAATCTGTTTTATACAGGTTGATGACTTCTTTACCGAGTTGGTTCCTTATATATGATAATATTAACAACTATCTTTATAGTACGAATGTATGTTTTGTAAAGATTTGTGTTAATTTTGAACAATCAAAACTCATATGAAAAAGGAACATCTATCAGACTAAATTCATGTGATGATAATTGTGATACGACGGTAAAATCATATATATCATTCATGGGCGCCACCTCGACTTCTTAACGCCACCTCCGCGGCATAAGCTTTTTTGCAAAAATGCAAAAGTATATATTAGATCGGCAAGAAACAAAGTTTTTGTTAATGCAGCAATTTGTATATGTTGAGATCAATCGTGTTATGTTATAAGCGATTAATTGGGTGGGAATTTGAAAGTCAAACAGACACATTACATCGATTTCCTTTTAAAACACCACCATGTCACAAGTTGTTAAGGTCCTCATGTTTCCAAATGAGTTGTGATTGTATGTTGTGGATGAACTTATCTTCGCTGAATCGTACTCCATTGCAAATTGTTAAACGAATGCGAAATATGTTGAAAACAAAACCTACTCAACCTCCAGATTTCTTCATGTATTTCAAAAACTACCGGTTCTCATCGCCACATTGAAATTACCTTTGGCTCATTTATTTATGCATCTCAAAACAGGTGGCGCCCGTGATTAACGGCCGTGTGATTGCATTGACACGTCTTTTATATATGAAATACCCATTGATATCCTAAACTGTCATTAGAATGATAAAATTTTATAATTTGAAATACTCCACTTTCAAGTGTTTGTCCAAAGTAAATTCCAAGGCTATTTTTGCTGTCATTCAAAATGTGTATATGCATATGTATTATATATGTGAGTTTATATGTTTTCTTTTTGTAAGCACTGATGTTAAACCTAGTCCGCTTCGGCCTTTAGCCTTCTGGATAGACCTGGAAAAAACATACATGCAGAAAACTGTGCCAAATAAGAAGTGTTGTAGAATATAATGCTTCTAGTGTTCTGCGGACGATGTTGGTTTTAAAACGGAATTTCCAAAAAGTGATTATTTTATATCAAGTAAGGTCGAGGTAGCAGTTATCGCTGCAGTAAACAAATGATTGATACTTTTTATCAAACAAACATAGATATTATGTTTTCAACTACCAATCACCTTAATAATTTAGTTTTAAATCAGCTTCTGTCAAAGATGGCACGAAAAGTCGAAGAACGTTTTAAAAAAAATATATTACCCAACATGAATTAGAAGACATTTTCTGTCAAGAGAGGTCAGTCCGTTTGCGGGTTACACTACAGTTTACAATGCGCACCAGGACAGAGAGCCAATCCTCAGGAAAGATACAGCAGCGCAGTTATCGCAGGTGGGCCCAGTGTCAAAACTGAGGTCGCCGTGGCGTAATGGATATGGTGTCCGTCTAGCGACCGACCGGGAGGTCACGGTTTCGATCCCCACTGTGGGAGCGTTCTTTAGATCTCCCTTTAAGTCACCAAGTACTGGTTCTAGGTTCAGGAAAACTAACTCGAGAGCGTTTCAATAAGCATTAGGCTTTCGATGCAATCGATCGTAAATAAAAAGGTTTAAATTAACTTAAACTGATAACACTGATCCCATTTAATAATAACCAGCCATGTACAACCTCAAAGCTTCCAGGTATCTCTTCTTGCACACACAACATCAATCGTCTTCTTGCTTTTCTTCCTTGCAACTGGGGAGTTGTGTTGAGACTGGTCATCTCTCAAAGTCACTACAAGTCCAGGAGTTGGTTGTTTGATGTTTATTTTTCTGTTGATTGTTTGGGATTGTTGCCATTACTTTGTGGGTTTTTTTCCACGTACGTTTGATTCTTTCAAGTTTTTATTGGTCTCATTTCTGCTGGATCCCTCAATGAATTCATGTTTGCTTCTAAAATCAAGCTACCATTGACCGACGGTCTGGATATATATTGTATGGGGTCTCCGTTTCATAATCTTTATAAATCTCATTTTCAAGTATCATTTCCTGTGCATGGTCGAAGGATATCAGTGGATGATTCTGAGATGATTGGCTTAATAGAACCTGGTGTATGTCCCATCTGTGTTGTAATAGAACCTGGTGTATGTCCCATCTGTGTTGTACTAGAACCTGGTGTATGTCGCACCTGTGCTGTACTAGAACCTGGTGTATGTCCCATCTGTGTTGTACTAGAACCTGGTGTATGTCCCATCTGTGTTGTACTAGAACCCGGTGTATGTGCCATCTGTGTTTTACTAGAACCTGGTGTATGTCCCATCTGTGTTGTACTAAAACCTGGTGTATGTCCCATCTGTGTTGTACTAGAACCTGGTGTATGTCCCATCTGTGTTGTACTAGAACTTGGTGTATGTCCCATCTGTGTTGTACTAGAACCTTGTGTATGTCCCATCTGTGTTGCACTAGAACCTGGTGTATGTCCCATCTGTGTTGTACTAGAACCTGGTATATGTCTCGTCTGTGTTGTACTAGAACCTGGTGTATGTCCCATCTGTGTTGTACTAGAACCTGGTGTATGTCCCATCTGTGTTGTACTAGAACCTGGTGAATGTCCCATCTGTGTTGTACTAGAACCTGGTGTATGTCCCATCTGTGTTGTACTAGAACCTGGTGTATGTCCCATCTGTGTTGTACTAGAACCTGGTGAATGTCCCATCTGTGTTGTACTAGAACCTGGTGTGTGTCTATAACTTTGTGGATATTTTGTACTTAAACCACGCAGGAGGAAGATAACACAAGACTGTTCTAGTTTTACGTTTAGATATTATTAGAATATCCAATATACAGATAACTCAGAGCATCAAACGTCAAGGCTCCAATCTGTAAAATATACAAATACACATATTAAGACTTATGATATATAATAATTATTATAATATTATTATTAATATATATCCTAGAATTAATAATACTTTTTATAATATGTCTTGTTCTAGTGGCTTTACAATTTCACTGAACATTAAACATTATTTTGCAATACAAATATAACAAACATACAAAGCAACAAACTATATCACATGACAAGAATACTGCATAGTACACAACACACAGTCTAATTACTAATTTGTGGAACTGAATGATTCCTATCAGACTCTTTCTCCTTCTTCCCACGCGTATGTGACTGCTGTAAATTAATCATGTTCAAACATTATTAAGTGAACATAATAGTAATGATTTAAACAATTCAAGATATTAAATATCAAAAGAAAGATTGTATCCATTGTGCAACCATTTCAACAACCGCGAAAATATATGACCCAACATTACCAACATGTCAAATCCTTCTTTAAATACAAATGAAACAGTAACAATGGATTGAATGCGTTCAATAAAACCAAAAACAACATACTAACCAGTAGAAGTCCTGATTACCCAAGGATTTCTCATATATTTCATGAAGAAAATCTATGTCTTTGTTCAAACAGTTTCCCTCCAAAGACTGACAAAACCATTCCCAAAATAAGAGAACAGACCACAAGAAATAGGTTACACATGAGTAAAATAGGGTTAATAACCACTCGGGACATGTCCCATCTGTGTTGTACTAGAACCTGGTGTATGTCCCATCTTTGTTGTACTAGTACCTGGTGTATGTCCCATCTGTGTTGTACTAGAACATGGTGTATGTCCCATCTGTGTTGTACTAGAACCTGGTGTATGTCCCATCTGTGTTGTACTAGAACGTGGTGTATGTCCATCTGTGTTGCTGTAATGGAAACACTAACTTAGCATATAGTGGCTGAAGACGCTCTGGATGTTGTTTAAAACATAACCATTGAAAGGATAAATTCATGCCTTTCTGAACGCATATTTTTGGCCCTGAAATAGCCTGGTATATGATTTGGCGTTGAGTTTTGCCATTTTATACCTGTTGATGGATATCAGGATTGCTGGGAGGGTATGCCTGTTAGTCGTTGTTATACAACTTCTTAAGAGGGCCA